>NC_044908.1:38560330-38726629 GCF_001633185.2 Quercus lobata
TTTTTGAGTCCAGCTTTAATTGTTGGAAAGCAGGGAGATAGATTATATCTGCTGAACTTCCGCTGTCGACCAGGACTCTTCGAGTGTTGAACCCCTCGATCATGATCATAATGACGAGCGGGTCATCATGGGGTTGCTTCACACTTCTGGCCTCTTCCTCAAAGAAATGCAAGTCTTCGCTGGTGCGTCTTTGTTTGGACGGTGGTACATTGTGGACGCTGTTTACCTGTCTTTGGTATGACTTCCTGAGAGACTTGAATGATCCTCCGGCGGTTGGTCCCCCAGCGATGGTCTTTATCTCCCCGAGGACGTTCTGAGGTCTAGGTTGGGGACGATCTTCGTCTCTTCGTGTGCTCACGGGCTGGCTTTTCTGTCCGTACTTGCCGAAATCCCCCCTTTTTACATACTGTTGCAGCTTCCCATTGCGGATGAGCTCTTCAATCTGTTCTTTTAAGTCCCTGTAGTCTTCCGTGTAGTGCCCATGATCCTTATGGAAACGGCAGTATTTCCTCTTGTCACGTAATCCAGGTGCTGAATGGAGTGGCTTTGGCCACTTTAGGGATGGTTCGTCCCTTATCTCTGTTAGAATCTGATCTACTGGCATCACCAGCGGGGTGAACCTTGATGAACGATTGTTTTTATCATCTCTCCTTCGGTTTCCATCGTCATTCCGTCTGTCAGCCCGTTCTCGTTTTAGCCCTCTTCGATCGTCCTCCTTTTCTTTCTTCTTTTCCCTATTCTTATCTGCTCCATCAATAGCTGCCAGGGCTTCCTCCGCGTTCATGTACTTCTGAGCCTTTAACAGTGCCTCGGCCATTGTCTTAGGGGGGTTCTTTGCCAAGGATGCCACAAAATCTCTGGACTTCAATCCTGCTTTGAAGGTTGTGAGATGTACCTTGTCATCTGTCTCGTCTATCTCCAACATTCCTCGAGTAAAGCATGTCACGTAAGACCTCAGTGGTTCCTTCTCTCCTTGTTTGATAGTAAGTACATGGTCAACAGTTCTCTTAGGTCGCTGCCCCCCCACGAAGTGACGGACAAAGGAGTTGCTCAACTGCTCGAAATTGTCAATGGACGATGTTGGCAACTTGTTGAACCATTCTCTGGCTGCTCCTTTGAGGGTTGTAGGGAATGAGCGACAGAAGATCTCGTCAGGGGGCTGCTGGAGGCCTAGGGTCGTCCTGAACGTATTCAAGTGATCCAAAGGGTCTTTCAGCCCGTCGAAAGGTTCCAGTTGGGGTAGACGAAATTTGGAGGGTACAGGGCATTCCTGGACGGCTATGGTAAAGGGCGAGTCCGTCTTCCGGACGATCCTCTCCAAATTTTGGTCAGTCTTTCCTTTTATGGCGTTTCTTAGTTCGTCCATCTCTTTCCTCATTTCTCTCAAGAGATCTGAGCTTGCTTCCTCCGGAGTGCTGGTTCGCCTTCTGTTGCTGTCTTCGTCGTCTCCCCTTTCTGCACGATTGCTTTCTTGTAGTAGTCGTTGTTTCATTTCTTGGTTTTGTCTCGTGAGTTCTTCCACGGTTGCTGAGAGCGACTGGATTTGTAGGGCCAGCGCAGCAGGATCTGGGTTTGTACTGGATTCCATTTGTACTAGGGACAGTTCACGTTTTGAATCGTCGTCCCCACAGACGGCGCCAAACTGATGATGATTTGATCGTCAGTTGATTATGATCGTCCAGATGGAAGTCGTTCCTTACCCAATCAACCCTCTGCAACCCGTGGACGAACGAAAGTGAGTGATTCGCCGGCGTTGTGCCTGCAAAAAGGTCTCCGATGCCAAAGTCAGGAAGATTGACAAAGGAGAGCAATGAGAGTATTATGCTAGAAAATGTTTTCTTACCCCACCCCTTTTGGGGTTCCGTCTTTTTATATGTGCGCTTGCAGTTCCTTTCTTCTAGCCGTTGGTGGAGTATTGATGGAGGCTTTAATTTAGCCTGGTAACGTTCTCGTTGAGTGTTAATGATGAGCGGCCATCCCCAACGGTCTGAAGGTTGATTAATGTCCTGTAACCGTTCCGCGAAGGGTGAGAACAAGTGTTCGGATCTTTGAGAGATGACGTTTTCCTCACTGGACGATTCTAGTAAGATCGTCTTTATCTCGTATTGCATGGACGATTACCTTTTTTGTCGGGCTTATCAGACAGTATCTAGACAACCTCAAACGCAATATTTTCTCACAAAACGAGATTGGCAATTTCAAATACATTCAATGGGCATGTGCATATTTCTTTTGTACTTGGTTTTCAACTTTGTTTTGATCAAGCGTCTTCAACTACTTAGGTTGAGTATCACCAAGCACACCGATTGATAGCTTCCTCTATTTGCCTTTTGTTTTCTCTTAGTCATGCATCTCAATCATCTCCAATTCGTGTTACTTAAACCATGTCTTTGATCAGTAGCCCTTTTGGGTTTCTTTCCCCTCCTGCAGTTTTATCTTCTTTTTCATATTTTTTTCATGCATTGTTATCATTAGTGTCAAAGTTATATAAATATATATATATATATATATATTTATATTAATGTTGTCACAGCAATATTTAAACAATTTCATGTGGGAAAAGGAGAAAAATCAAGGCACATGAGAGTATGAAGCTGTCATAACACTGCCTGTTTATATTGAAAGCAAATTGGGGGACATAATGTCCCTCCGCCCCTAGGGACATTAAAGATGCTGCAATGCATAGGCCACTAGTGGCACCAATTCACCTCGAAATTTGGAAAGTGCTGGTCGCATTTATGTTTGGAACTATTTAGGGTTCTTGGGAGAGAGATGCTTGAAGGGCTTATCAATAACATATATAGCACAAATTGCTTTTTAAATCATTTATAAAAAAATATATATATATATATATATATATATATATAATTCCTTGTGGACCGGAACACATGACATTCACAAATGACACTTAGCATGTCAAACATGATTTTTTTTGTTTTTTTTTTTTGAACAAAGTTTCTCTCCAAACTAGTTTGGAGAGAAACCCTACAAACTCATAATATATCTTTATATTAAGTGTGAATTTTGAAAATCTAACCGTTAGATTGCATGTTCTTATTACATTCTTAATGCTTACAAAATTTCAAGAAGATCAAAGATCAATTGCTATGTCATCAAATAAATATTATAATTTCAAGTTTTTGTAATGTAAAGTTGTATATAAAAAATAAGTTAATTGATCAAATAGTAAATAACATCCAATTTGAACGAAATTTGATACCTATGTTAAGAACATAAAGATCATGAAATTCAACGGTTTGATTTTCGAAATTCATACCCAAAAAAGAAATATATGAGAAGTTTGAAGAGTTTCTCTCCAAACTAATTTGAAGAGAAACTTTGTTCGTTTGTTTTGCTGAATGTCAAACATGAGTTCAGAGGTCAGCAAATTAGATGGTTGATATGAAAATTATTAATATTATTATTATTAAGTCTTGTTCTTATTGTTTTAAGACGACGGGCTTAGCTCAGCTTTCATTAACATGACGTGGTGAGGTTTTTGGTGGTAATTTTGTCCTAGCTTAATGACTAAAATGATTCTAAAAATAATTAAATAAATAAAAATTCTTAGTGACTAAAATAGTCTTTAATGATTAACCAAACAAGAGAGTGATAGCTACTTTATTGAGCCACTTTTGTGCGCACTTAGTGCTCTTTTTGTTTTTGTTTTTTGAAAATCACGAAGTGTTCATTTAATTTGAGAGAGTTTAATTACTTTTATTGACATATAGTATTAGGTTTAAAAAATGAGTTGAACAAAAAGTAGAGTTGTAACTTAAAAAAAAAAAAAAAAATCATAACTATAAATTAAATGAAAAGTTAAATAGACTACAAGCCCTAACCTAATCGAGAGGGAACCATTCCTTTAGAAGTTTGTGATTTAGACGGGAATTGGTTCCTATCTTCCTCGTCCCTCCCATTAAAAAAATATAATTAAAAAAAAACCATAATCGATCCTCAAAAAATAAACATTTTGGCGCTGGCTAGCAGTGGCAAGTAGCCTCCTATATCAATGTATATTATGTGTCCGTTTAAAAACAGTTTATTTTGTTGAAACTGAAAACTTTTTATTAAAAGTATAGAAAAAAAAAGTTGAAAAATAAGCAGTACAATGGGACCCATGAATAATAGAAAAAAAAAGTTAAAATTGCAAATAAGCTAAAATTACAAATAAGTTGAAAATTTCAACCCATCCCAAACGAACACTATGCTGCCATATTCAAGAATTTGGCTTGCAGTTTCAGTGGCGACGCCACTCAGAGGTCAGGGTGTTCCCAGGAACACCCTGACTTCAAAAAAAAAAAAAAAATTTATATATAATAATTAAATTTTTTTATTTGTTTACCTTTAAAAAAAATAGGAACACCTCAAGTAATATCAGGAACACCCTCAAAATTTTTATGCCAAACAAATTTTGAACTAAAATCTACAAAAAAAAAAAAAAAAAAAATTTGTATCAGAGAATCTGAAAAAAAAAAAAAAAAAAAAAAAATCATCAGTTTTTGTCGTCACAACCACTCACCACCACATCGCCGGTCACTTCCATGTCTCCGGCCACTTCCATTTGGTCAACCGCAGTCTCCCCACCTGCTTCAGCTTCTTCTTCCTTGCCGTTTCTTCTCCGTTCTCTGTTTTTCTTCGACTTTTCCGCTTCTCTGCTCTTTGTTATTTCTAGTTTTGAACGCCAATTACCGTATGTTCTTTGTACATTAGAGTCCCACTCCTCACATGAATACTGAAGTCATTGAATGAGTCAACAGTTTTCAAAATTTTCAACCTTATTTCCAACCACCCACGTGCCTAGCTTTTACATTTGCACATTAATTTTTATTTCTCTTGTCTTTTCATTATTGCATTTAGTAAGTACATTTACTTTTTTTTTTTTTTTGAAATAAAAAGGTTGTAAGTACATGTACTTGATAATATTATTAAACTACAACTCTTCTAAAAAAAAATTTATACTACAACCATAATTATTACTACATTTAAAGGAATTATTATGTCAGATTTAAAATCATTTTATATTTTTAAGAGAATATATAAAATTTTTAAGAAAATATATATATTTAGTAGTAATTTCAAAACAGTACACCGATATTAATTGGTATCAAAATATTTCGTTTCTCTAACTAAACCAAAACGGCCTCCGGTACGGTATTGGAGAGGCAAGGGTGTGTGCACACATGAGGTGTGTACTAGTGTGTGCTAATGCACAGTGGGGTATGCTAGTCTGCTAGTAGTTAGTAAAAAAAAATTAACGAAGCAACTAAACATCAATAATTAACTAATACATTATAAAAGACAAAAAAATTAAATTAAATTAGGCTAAACATCAATTAATAATTTAATAATTAATGAAACAACAATACAACAAATTATAGTTTATAAAAGAAAAACAAATTTATGAAACAACTAAACAACAATAATTAATAATTTTATTAATATTTCAAATGAACTTATAGTTTATTCTATAGGTACCTTTGTTCATTTCTTTTCTTTTCATTTTTTTTTTTTTTCCTTTTGAGATTTTTCGGTGTATAGAATGCAAATTTGTTTTGGTTTTAAGAACTTTTTTTTTTTTTAAAACACAAACTTCATGCAGGCCAAATCTTGAATTTCGGTTGATATTTACCAAAACGTCCCAAAACAGACTGAAATTACCCGAAATTTTTTCAAAGTGGAATAGGAACACCCTGGACAAAATTTCTGGAGTCGCCACTGTGCAGTTTGTTTTAGTTTGGAAAACTTGTTGGGAAAACTTTTTATTTATTTAAGGTATATAAAGATATGTTTCAGTTAGCTCAACTGGTAAAGTTTTTTATGGTTAAATAAGAAATCTAGGGTTTAATTTTCGCCTATGCCAAAAACTTAGTAGTGTTATTAATTATTGCATCTTTGGGATGATATTGCGATTAATTATTGCATCTCTGCAACACAAGTGGTATAGAAAGAATATAGATTGATATCTATTCTCCTTTCCTTTCCATAGTGCTTTTTTAAAGCCCAATAATACAATACAGTTTTGGATCCCAAAATGACTTATAATATCTCACTCACTTTTCGTTCTTTCAGTTAGATCCAGTTTTTCAAACTCACCGCGGCATTTCTGGGCCAAAATTTGCAAAATAGAAAAGATCTCACTCTCACTTATTACCTAAATCCTAAATGGTTTCTCAATAGCTTCCAATTTTCCCCCACTTTTTCTAATAACT
The DNA here is from genome assembly GCF_001633185.2 of Quercus lobata. Lineage (NCBI taxonomy): Eukaryota > Viridiplantae > Streptophyta > Magnoliopsida > Fagales > Fagaceae > Quercus > Quercus lobata. Next base: position 38,566,543 of record NC_044908.1, read on the forward strand.
TTAACATGTACCCGTTGATAAAACCTAAAACAAGAACAACTTTCCTACACTTTCTTAGATGCAAACAGAGTCAAACGAAACTAAGTAAATAAAGAAAAAGGAAAATGATAAATCTTCATCTTGTCCACATCCAATAGAGCCGTGCCCTTCCTGTTCACCAATTCTATTCATCATCATCGATGGGCCTCGCCATCGAAGTTTTTAATATTAATTAAAAAATTTAAATATTATTTATTAGCCACATCAGTATAAGTGTGTCAATTGTACAATACATTAGCCACGTTAACATTTTCTGTTAATGTGTAAAAACACACACAATCTCACCAAGAAAGCAAGAAACACTCTGAGAGAAAAAACAGAGAGAAATAAAGCTGGAGAACTCAGATATTATTGACAAAGGAATTCAATACAATAACGAGTCTCCGATACAAAATATATAACTGATAGTAGAGAGAGAAAGAAGGGAGAGAAAGCGCAAGAAATACAGAGTTAGTTACAACTGCTATTGTACACGTGCAATAACTGAAATGTACACGTGAGATAACTAACTCTCACTCAAGACTGAAGATTAATGTAATACAAGAATGGCGTCGTTTATATTAGTGAGAAACGACGACGTTTGGCTTTAGACATGTTTTGTGTTTAACAACTCGCACTGACGACACCGTTTTGGGAGTGACCGTTGGAATAGTGCTCCCATCTTCTTCATTTGAATGTTCTAAGTTACTCCTATTGCTTTCATAATAATGAGATAATGGCAATAACCAAATTGGTTATAAACTCAAAATAATGTATGAACAAAAAAAAGTATTTCAGCCTTTTTTTCGCGTGATTGGATAAGCTTATTTTATTTTATGTTGATAAATATGAAAAAGAAAGACAAATATATATAATATATATATATATATATATATACTTAATTGAGATAATTGAAATTTACAAATTTATTTTATTTATTATATAAAAATACTTTGAAAAACAAAAAATGATACCTCCCTTTTTTTGTGATGAAAATTAACTGAGCCAAAGCTATATAAAGAGTTGGCCTAGGATCTGTAGATCAATCGGCCCGCAAACTCCTATCATGAGGTGAGCTCGGGTTCGAAACTTGTGGCAGAAAAATATACTCCATGTAAAACTAAAAGGGGGGAACAGGTGATGAATGGATGAGTGACTCTCGGACTAGAGTAGAGACCTTTAATTTATTCTAGCTGCCAGTTCCCAAGGCCATGATTATTGTGAATTACCTGCAACCTTTACAAACAATCTCTAATGATTTACTCCCATTACTAGTGGTCAATGGTCATGAGTCATTAGTTCAATCTCCCATAGCCTGGTCACATTCTTACTTTTTTTTTTTTTTTTTGGTAAATCACATTCTTACTTTAGCTACACATTCTTACTTTAGCTACTTAAAAAAAAAAAAAAACCCCTAATTGAAAGAACATTTCTTTCACACGAAAATTAAGTACACAGGTCTCTCTATCCAGATTCCAGAGCAGTTAACACAGCCTCTGAGAGTTGATGGGAACTTATAGCTACCCATTTGTTAGTATTTGGAGTGGGCTCAATCTTTTACTAGTCCTAGTGTCCTGCTTTATCTACAACCATGAACTGCACCTAACTTTATGCTTTAGTGGGGAGATGGTGCAGAGTCTATCGGTTTCACATTTTAGAAATTAAGTCTTATCTCTTAGAAAAAGAAAAAACTTAGTGCTTGAAATTGAATTCTGGGTCTAAATGATTCTTTTCAACTCCACAATCCTCTTTTAGCTAGCTAACCAGTGGAGAATATGATTTCATTTGTCCAAGACTGAGACTTTGAGCTGCTTTTTTTTTTTTCTTTTCTTTTCTTTTCTTTAATGAGTAACATACAGACATATATATATATATATATATATATATATTATTATTAGAAAGTGAAGGCTCATCATTGTACCTCAAACGAGAGAAAGAGTCTTGATTCAATGTCTTTCCCCTCTCTTCCCTCAAACAAGTTAACTAATTGTATCATTGAGAGTGTTTTGAAGAAGAGAATGCCATATTTTAACTGGTTAACAGGTATTGATACCTATTTTTGGGACATATTTTCTACAAGCCCAACTTCTTTGTAGGCCCAATTCATGTATTGTATTATATTTGTTTCTTTTAGGTATAGCCCAAGCCCATGTGACATATTAGGAGAAATTAAGGAAGTGTGGTTTGAAGGATATGGATTGGTTCTTTCAGACCTTTTGCATGAGTCCAGTTCATGCATGCTACTAAGTTGGCAAAAGACATTGGTAACACCTCAGGCTCATGGAGCAGGTTTTGTACCTAAAATTTACACCCTAGAAGAGCTTTTATGCTCTAGCTAACTATGGCCCAAAGTTTCTACCCTAACCCATTTTTGTCTTTAAAACATATTCGGTTCTCATTGGCCAACTCCAACTAGTATTTGAATAATCTAAAATGGTTGACAAAAAGGCAACCAATTAGAGCAAACCCCTTTATATCCAAAATTATGTAAAAAGCAACCAACCCATTTCCTAAGCATAAAGCAAACTACACCAAATCATGGAAATAACACTTAGGAGCTCCAAAGCCTCTCTGGCCTATAGATACCGTATTTTTTCCGCCCACGATTTGCATGCTAGACCTCAAAAATTTCAAAAATATTAAAATTTCTCCACTGGGCCACGAAAACATCTAGATTGATACAACCTAACCCGCTTGGGCATTGCCTTTTTAAGTCAAATTAACCAAAATAACCCTGATCAACCCTGGGATGACCAAAAGTCAAAGATGGACAAAATCACCCCAAAATAGTATTTTTCACATTTTTACATTAAACCCAAGCTACTCGGAGATTTTCGTCAACTTTGACCATGATTGACCCAAGGTTGACTCCCACTGACACCAAAAACCCTAATTTTGATCCAACCATCAAAACAGGTTGAGATTAACATCATTGCAAATATTATTGAATTCCATTTCCAACAACTATTCATGGGTCAAAATCGGAGTTAAAACAGTTGAGATATCTTGAAAACCGCGTCCGGCATGTCAACATGCTTCCCAATCCATAACTTTTGATCTGACCATTGGAATTCCACTTTCTTTAGTGTTCTAGAAACTAGACATCGAGACCTTTCCAAGGACACCAAGTGTTGCTTAATTAGAGGCCAGAAAGACCTTCAAATATGCAATCGAAGTCAGGTGAGAAGGTGACGAAATTGCTAATGTCATTGAACTGGGCCTACGCATCCTAAGGGTTGCCAGGTTGACACAGTGAGGTGTGCCAAAAGCTGAAAGATCATTTTTTGCCTATAAATACCCCTAGACAGGTCAGACCAAAAAAAAAAAAAAAAGATTTTGAACATTTTGGAGCACTTTTCTAGGCAGATTCTCTCTCTTTTCCTCTTTAAATTCTCTCCAAAACACACCAAAAAACCTTTGATTTTTCTACTTTCCCAACAATCAAGAGGTAGTGTTCTTGCACTCTTTTTCCTCTCCTAGGTCTTTGCACCTTGGATTTGAGGTTTTGTGGGTGTAGATGCTTTTTAGTTACAATCTACACCATTTATTTTATTGCTTTTTCTTGCTTTATAACATGCTTTATTGCTTTCCATTGTATATCTCTTGCTTTAACTTGCTTCCTAGCATGTTTTATAACTTTAATAGCACATCTCCTTTATTGCTTTATCTTGCTTTATTGCTTTCCATTGTATATCTCTTACTTTATTGTTTTTTCTTGCTTTATAACATGCTTTATTGCTTTCCATTGTATATCTCTTGCTTTATTTTGCTTCCTAGCATGTTTTATAGCTTTTCTAGCACGTCTCCTTGCTTTCTAGCATGTTTTATAGCTTTGATGATATTGGCCTAGCTTTCTTAGGCAAGGATATGTCTAAATACCTTGTTTGTACTTAGATCTACATGTTTAGGTGCTTTATACCATGTCTCTATAGACACCGCATTTTGTACCCCTTACAACTCGGCCCTCGTTCCCCAATGATGCTCAAACTCTAAGGCCCAAGGCTAGTTTAGAGCCCAATTAGATATCCAAATTGACTTGAGGAGTGTTAAAATGGAAAATATAATCTTTTAAATGAGCAAAAATATATTTTTGGAAATAAAATGAAAAAAATGGCCCTCAGCCCATGTACGTGGGTAGCAGCCTGTGTACGTGAGCCAAAGCATACGTATGCAGGCACACTCCGCGTACGCAGCTAGGGTTTTAGAAACATTAAAAAAAAAAAAAAAAAAGTTTTTTACCATAATGGCTAAGGTTTGGAATGAATCCCACATCGTCTGGGAGCTATTCCAAACCCTATTTTTTCCATTATAAAAAGCATGGTACATTTTTAAAATAATCAAAAAATTCTCAGGAAAAACTTAAGATTCACTAGAAAATAATGAATCAAAAGGGAGTTTGTCACAAACACCCTAAAGTCATTTTTATCTGATTGGGACCTTTTCTGGCCTCAATCCTTTGAGTTTAAAATTTCTAATCACTATTTTATTAAATTGTGATAGATTTGACTGAGGGGAATGGTTAAAATCAAAGCTTGGGAACTCCTTTTTGAGGTATCAAGCTTTAACCTTTCTTTCTCTTTTTAGCCTTTCTTTCACTGTTTTAATTTTGTTTCTTTACTTTGTTTATGCTTATATGCGTTTGTGTAGTTTAGTTTTATTCTTTCTTTATGTTTGTGAACATGTTTGGTTGTTAGAAATAATGTTTTAGTGCATGCTTTTTTTTTTTTTTTTTTTTTTTTTTTTTTTTTTTTTTGTTTAGTTTGTTTCTGGGTTAGGGTTTTGAACAACCCTATGTGCGTGTGCCATGAGCATGTGTACAAAGATCAAATCTTGCACGTGTGGGGTTTCGTCTATGTACGCAAACCTCTGTCTACATACGCAGGCCGTTGCCTAGAAACCCTAATTCTTCTTTTTCATGCTTTGCTTCATATAATATGTTTCTATTTTGGGTTTCTTTTCATATGCTTTATACTTCATAAGTTTCTGTTTGCTTTGTTTACATGCTTGTTTGTCTTTAATATGTTTAGATTAGGGTTTATCTTTTTGTTTCTTAGCTTTAATGCCATGCCATTCATTCACATGTCCATGCATTGATGCCATAGGTGTTGAGTTGTTGCATGGTAAGTAAAGGTAGGTCATGCATAGATATGAACATGCATCTTTTGTGATGAATATGTTTGTATGATGTTTAATTTTGAGTATGAATGTTTATATGATCTTATGATTGCCATGGTTAAGTTGCTGCCTTGATTTATTGCAGCCTTTGTTTGAGATGAATGGTATGATAGGGTTTCATATGCTAGGGTTTTCTTTTATGTGCATACAGGTTTGGCTCTCTTTTGTTTAAGGGTAGATATGTATGTGTTTAGGGATGATGAGGCCATGTTGTATTCTTAGATATATGCTAGTGTATGTGTGAGTATAGATACAAGTGTTGAACATGTTTTTAATAAGGTTAAGACGTAAAACACAATGATGTGAGGCCAACCTTAGGGTTGGGCGGTCTTGGGTGTTTAACACCTTCCTAAGAACGTACCTAATGTTAGAATATGTTCCCTTTAAATCCTATTGTTTGATGCTATGTATGAAATTATGTATAACATTATGTTGTGATTAATAAAGTTGTTTTATTATTATCTAAAATAATGGGAACATAAATATTTGGATATTATCATATAGTCCATGAGATGCATAGTATGTGATCTATGTGATTTAGTCACAGAAGATATAAATTACAAGTTCTTTATAAACTCAGAATTTTAGTTTGTAGTTGGTAATGAAATTAGGCATTTCATTTGCGAAGACTATAACATATCAACTAAGATGATTTGTCTTGATCATAGAAGTTGAGACTTTTAGTTAATATGTTGATATGTTTTAAGTGTTAAGACATATTGAATTTGATCGCTGTGAGATTTTTTATTCTACATGACTGTCAAATGAATAATAAATCTCACAACTTCTATTTACATAAACTCTTAATCCTGAGAGAATAATGAACCTGATCATGAAGTGTAGGTTACTTTGATATATCAGGAGTGAAATCTAAAGTTACGATCAAAACCTCAATATGTTGAGCAATCACATTTAGTGTTGAAGGAACATATATTCTCAAAATGGAATTCATAATCTCTTAACGGAGATATAAAATATTCCTATGAGATAAGTTTAATAGGTTTGGTTATTCAGAGTGTTAGGTCTAACCACTTTAGTAAGAAGTTATTAAAGTATATATTTATGAAATTAGATTTCATAAATATATGATTAATAACTTAAAGGATTAAACCGAGTACTCAAAGAATAAGATGTAGTAATTTTCAAAGTGACACTCAACATTCATGACTTTGTATTACTACGAATATTTTAATGAAGGGGTTGAATGTATAATAATGTTTTAGGATATAATTTATTAATAAGGCCTAGAGTGCAGTTATATTTATATAGTGATATTAAATATAATTAATGGTAATTTTGGGCTTGTCAAGAGTTGACAGAAAGGCCCAAAACCTATTGGAGCTAGTGTCTTATTTGTCCCTTTTGGTCCTACTCCAAGTCATATACTAAAACCCAATTGGAATGGCCGAAAAGGCTAACACAATTAGATAATCAGTTATATATAAGGAGAGAAACATACAGAATTTTGTAATAGAATGAAATGGTGTGTATGTGAGTGTAAGCCACTCTCTTATTCTCCCTTGAGCATATACGTGTAAACTGATTGAGAGACCACACTTCTTGAGCAAAAGTGGAATTGAAGTGAAGATTAAAAGTGTTCTCAAGTACTTCTAATATTTGGTTTTGAATTTCACCGCACCAAGGTATGCTTTCTTGTTCCTAAATTTTGAAATTTACATAGTACATGTTATCAATTGCAAATGAAATAGATTCATTAATTTTCCACTGCGTATATTTTGTATGCGATACAAACAGGTGTTTTACCAACACCTAAACTCCGAACCCATATCTCTAGTAGTAAGATCAAAAGGTCCTTCCTCAAGAGGACACTATATATACGGTTTTTAGACCATTGCAAAAACTAGGTGGCAACTCCGACTCCATCTATTGTGTCCACAGTGGTGCTCCGCTAGAAACTATTTTAATACTTGTTTGCATACACATCACTTAGTTTCTTTTGTCCCTTAACCTTAGTTGTTGATGATTGCGAAGATGGAAGGCTCCACTCAGACCGAAATCTTCCGGAGTTCATCCCACTAACTCACAATCGATGTCATTGCCTATAATGGACTTTGAGTACTTTAAAGGTTTGCTACCAATCCACTGTGAGGTCCGCTTAAGCCCTCAGTTGGAATCATAGCCCACCAAGTTGTGAGTGACCTATTTATCTAACCCTTTAGCCTTAGGGAGCCTACTCATACTAGAGAGATCCTAGGCCTTATCACAAAGGATACCTTTTATCTGTATATATTAAGAGGATTCAAAAAGTTAGTTATTGTTTTTTTTTTTTTTTTTTTTCTGTCAAAAATACCCCTAAATTAATTTACCAACAACTTAAAAATGGGGTTAAAATAGTAAATTGGCAAAAGAAAGTTAGTTATTATTTTTTTTTACTGTAAAAAATACCCCTACCTAAAACTTAAAAATGGGGTTAAAATAGTAAATTGACAAAAATAATAAATTCGTACTTTTACATTGAAATGCCTTCATATTTCTAATAAACTCCTACTTTTACGTTAATTTAAATTCCTACTTCTACTCACTAACTCCCTACAAAATTGGATCACTATTTTGTTAGTTTTAAAACTCCTCCAATCTACAAAACTCACCCCCCCCCCCCCCACACACACATATATATATATATATATATATTGTAATTGGAAAAAGTAAAACTCTTTTGTTACCTTTTATATCTCTTATTTATTTAACCATATATCATGTGTTCACCTAATTCTAAGGAACAAATAAAAGATGTAAATATAGAAGGGATGGCCCTAAAGTTATGGTATACCCTAAGATGTTTTGGGATAAAAGAAAAGAGGTTCTCACAGTAAGAGGCTTGTCCCTAAATCCAAAGGTATATCTTAACTTGAAAGGTTTGATAAAACCATAGCCTAATTGCTATCAAAGGCCCAAGTGGAGAAAGCCCTTTTGAAAAAGAGGACTTTTAGGCCTAAGGTAAAAATATGCTATGGACTTAGCATCCAAAATCCTACAAAGCTAATATGAACTTCCCTAATCTTGGGCCTCCTTGTTGTATGCCTAGGCCCAAAATGATAAGAACTTCATGGACTTTGAGAGGAAGGCAACAATATATTCTAGCTAGAGGGCTATTTCAAAATAATAATAATAAATAAAAATGAAAAGCCCAAAGGTGATGAACATGTTGTAAGTCAATGTTAGAGACAAAGGGTTGAAAATTTCTAAGTGCATTCTAATGAAAGCCCACAAGAGTAAGATGAGAGCTTTATTGTAAATGGATCAAAGCCCAATGAAACAAGGGGCAAAAATCCATCAAAAGGGAAGGGAGTGATATTGTAAGTGGGCCTTCATTAAAATGAACTTAAAAATTTTCTAAGGACGTCTAAAAAGATAAAAAAAACCTTTAATTGTAACATGAACTTAATGAAAATGAGGGTTCTTTTCAAGCATCATTGTACCATCAAAGTCAAGAAAGCAAGTCCCCACTCCCATCTGGATTCGAGAGAAAGGAAAGTGCTTGATCAAGATTGAGGACACACACCAAGAAGAGGAAGAGACCCCTCAAGAAACAATGACTACCTCTATGGAAGATTCGATGGCACAAAAGAAGCTTAAGGCTTTGGATGAACATGGAGAGGCCCTTAAAAAAATGGGAGGGCATCTCACTAGGTTGAAGGAATCTAAGCTCAAGAAATTCACATATGTGGAAATCCATGATAATGAAGAGGAAATGGAACAATGGGATGAAAAGGACAAAGTGGAATATGAAAGGAACAATAAATTTGAGAAGCTCACTACGCAAACCATAGCTTTGAGGGAAAAAATAGAGAAGATGCAACTCGCCTTCCGCAAGGTGCAAGGAATGGAAGATTACCTCTATAACATAGGGGAGTGAGTTTGAAGGCTCCTATTGCATTGCCTCCTAAGTTCAAGTTCTCCAATGTGGAAAAGTTTGATGGGACTGGAGATTCAAAGCCACACATAAGAAGATACCTAAACATCGCTAAAATGAAGAGCCTAGATGAGAAGCAAACTTTGCATGCATTTCCTCTCTCACTCACTTGAGGTGCATCAAGGTGGTACTATAGCCTTGATCCAAGCAAAACTAAGGAGTGGAGTTGTTTGTGGACCAATTCATCTTCAACACCATGATTGATATAGCTCTAAGGGATTTGGAGACTACCAAACAAGGTGGAGGGGAGACATTTTTCGAATACATGACTAGATGGAAGACCAAGGCGTCTAGAATGGTCAATAGGCCAAATGAGAAGGACCAAATCAACATGATCATCAAGAACTTGCTTCTGGCTTATGATAGTAGGCTTTTGTCATCGCCTATTAGCTCATTTGGTGAACTATGTGATTGTGGGACAAGAATTGAAGATGCTATCAATAATGGACAATTGGAGAAAGGTGAAAGTAAGCCTCCAACCAAGAAAACATATGGAGGGGGAGCAACCATCACTAAAGCACCCAACCCTGTAAATGTTAATGCCATCATACCATAATAAACACTAGCCTACCCAAAGAAAGCTCGCTGAGAATTCTCTGTCCTAGGAATGACTCTCACTTAAGCATATGAAAACCTATCCTCCAAAGGATTCATCTAACCTTTAGACCCTACACCCATGCCTAATCCCATACCTCCCACTTGGAACCTCAATGGATATTGCCATTACCACCAAAAATTTGGCCACAAAACCGACAATTGCTTTCGCCTCAAACACGAGATACAAGTCCTCATAGATAATGGAACCCTCCCAAATCCCAAAATTATCACCAAACCCAACATAATAAAGAACCCTTTGCCCGATTACCATAGGGGTCCTCCTCCATATCAAAATTAGGTGAAAATAGATGGGATTAAATGGGATTGCTCAAAGTTGATAAAGACTACAAATGTCAATATCAATGTCATGGAAGTCGAAGGAATATGGGATGAAAAAGATGAGGCCTTGAAGGAGGTGGTAGAGGCGTGAGGAATACTTCTTAAAGGAGTGATGGAATTAAAGAAAAGGGTCTTGGAGGACAATATATCAAATATCACTAGGAGTGGGAAGCACTACAAGCCATCCTTTTTGGAAAAGGATCATCTTAGTAGAGATTTAGGGGAGGGGTCTAAGCCCACGGAACCTAAAGAAGACAAAGAAGAAGAAGATAGGGTCTTAATGTAATTGAAGAATACCCAAGCTCATGTGTCCGTATGAGGCCTACTCATGGCCTCTCAAAAGCATCGTAAGGCTTCCTTGGACGCATTGAATGGGAAAGAAGTACCTATAGAAACTACTCCATAATAAGTTTTGTCTCTCATGGGAGTCGAGGGTTCCTCACAACCCCTCATTGCCTTTTTCGATGAAGATTACCCTCCCGAAGGAGCTACTCACACTAGACCCTTGCAAATCACCATTGAATGCATGGGTGCAAGGTTCCGATGGTACTTATTGACAACGGGTCTGCCTTGAATGTTTGTCCTTTTAGGACTACCTTTACTATTGGCTTAGATATGAAGACTATCATTCCTTCTCCCTTGACCTTAAGGGCATGTGACAACACTTTGTAAGGGCATATGGAAAGGAGGGATTGCCATAGTGCTTGAAGAGGGTGAAATTCTAACATCGGTTTGTGGACTCGAGGAAGGAGGAAGTGAGCTTTAAATGAGTGGCTTTGAGTTCGTGAATATGGTTGACTGTGGGTTGAAGGATGAAATGTATGCTACCAACTTTTTCCCATATTGTAGCCATGAGGTGATTACAATGATGAAGAACATGAGATACATGCCTAGAATGGGCCTTGGGAAAGAAGGAAAAAGGGTAGTTGAGTTCCTTGATGTCAAGACTCAAGTGACTAGGGAAGGTGTAGGATTCTTTGCAGGCTATGACGAAATAAGAAAAAAACCTTGGCACTTTTAATGGGAACTTTGTGAAAGAAGGAGGGAACTTCCGTTATTATGGCTTCCCCAAACCTTAGGTAGGTAAGGATGGAAAGGTGTATCTGGGTTAGGAAATGTTCTTTAATGAAAATCTCGCCTTTAAGGAGAAGCCTACCATGGTGATCAAGGAGATACAAGAAGAGGACAATCGGGTGAACTACATGGATGTTGAAGCAATGAAGACCATGATGAAGACAAGTGGGGATGTGTTCACCATCACCAATGGAGAGCCAAGTGATCCTTCTAAATTCATCATGCCTGTTGTGGGGCCTATTAATAATTGGACCTGGGTTAGGTTTTTTGCAAACATGGGGAAAAAGTTTTGTAATGCGAGTTTCAATGTACTTTTCAATAAGATAAATTTTGATTTGGCTTACTTTGATGTGTCCTGGTCCAAGAATTGAAGGTTTAGAAAAATCCAATGAAGAAGGTCTTTGAGACTTCTTGCTACTCATCAAATACTCTTCTTGAATTTTTTCCAAACCAAAAGACTCATTGAGATTCTTTGGATTAAGCATTTTCATAGGTAGCCTGACTTCATCTTTAAGACCACTAAGGAAACAACTCAATTTATGGTTCTTTGACAAATCCCTAATTCTGTTAGAGAGAGCTTAAATTTGCTCCTTGTAATTAACCACATTACTTGTTTGTCGCAACTTGGTTAGAGCCTCCATTGGATCCCCATAAGTAGAAGAACCGGACCTTATCAACAATGCTTCCAAAAAGCTCTCCTAACCCACGAACACACCTGTTGCTTCACAATCTTGAAACCAAATTAAAGCATCACCATCCATATGGAAAGAAGCCATCAGAAGCCTCTCATTAAGTGGAGTTTGATAGATATTGAAATACTGATTAGCTTTGTACACCCAGGCTACAAGGTAATCTCCTCTGAACCTAGGAAATTCAAGCCTCACACTCTTTGACAAACTTGGTAATGGCAAAGTAACAGCATGAGACATTAGGGATGACTTTGGTGATGGAGGTTTCTGTGTCTTTTCTTTAGCTTCAGTTAGCTTCTACAAAGTGAGGCTAATGGCATTCAATTGTTGGGTGATTTCTTGAAGAGAATGGGCATGGTGGTTAGTGGTAGTTCTTAAGGAAGCAATGGATTCATTGATGTATGAAGTAGATCGTGTTTCCATCATGGTCATAGGAAAGAGGGCTCTGATACCAATTGTTAAGAGCTTAGCTAAACCAGAAAATGGAAGAAAGGAAGAAGATGATGGATATGGAGATTAGAGAAAAGAAAAAGTGTTGTTTTGAGGGAACTACCTCCAGAACAGAGCAGGGGTTAAGGAAGAGAAGAGGAAGTTACTGAAATGTTCTTTCTTACCCTTTCTCATTCATCAATTCAGCTACATACAATGTACAATCAATCCTCATAAGCTGTCAGTAACTAACTACCTCCTCCCTTAACTAACTCCACGTCATTAGTACTATCTAACTAACTAACAGACTTAACTACCCAATAGACTTGACAGCAACTGTTGTGAAATTTTAAGGTACTCATAAGTGTACGAACCGTACCGAAGTATAGTTGGACAAGAACGAGGTCGAACCCACAGGGACTTGAATAAACGTAGGAAAATTGATTAAACCTTAACCAAACTAATCCTAATCTAGTTTAATAAAAACTGGTTTTTTTTGCAGTGAAATATACTAAACAAATAATAAAATTAAGCAAATAGTTAAACTAAGCAAAAGATATAAAGCAATAAAAAGATGTAAACAATCAAGAGAAAGGAATTAAGGTTTTGGAATCCGCCTTGTAAATCATATCAGCATATATTTATGATCATTAATTTTTTCCAACCACTGCATGATAATCTAGAAATCAATCTTGCTATCATGGTAAATATCATCATTAAAATCCTTATTTTAAAAATTAAAAGCATGTTTTTCTTCGCTTCTTAAGTATAAAATCAAATCATCAATTGTATCTGTAGCCAAACAAATAACAAGATATATCCAATTCTAAAAATCAAATCATAAATTCTATCCATTGACAGAAAAATCACAAGCGATATCCAATTTTATAATCAAGAATTAATAAACCAAGCATTCAATTAATAAAGACAAATCCTAAATCATGAGAAAAACATGATTGAACTCATATCTAGAATCTCATCTTAGTCAATTGATATGAAGCAAGAACAATTTAAATCATTAAAGAACAACTATTGTGGGAAAAATCAAATCACATAAATATTACTGTTAATCCTTAACAAGGTTTCATCCTCAACCCTAATTATAAATTTAGCTACACATGGTAATCGAAAGAAAACACAAAAATAAAATACTAAACATTAAACTAGACAAATAAAATAAAACTAACTGTCATGGAAGAAAACCAAAGAAGTAGCCGCACTTTCTATGCATTCAGCCCTCAGCCCTAGCACTAGCCTCCGCCTCCGCCTCCACGAATTTTGCCCTAAAGAGCCTTTAAATAGGTCAAGGACTCCTATTACAAGTTGAATTTCCATTTGGAGAAAATCCCAGATTTTTAGGCTTCACTTAACCGACGGTTTTGGCCCATTTAACGTCAGAATTTGGACTTTCATTAAACTACAAAGTTGTATCCCTTTAAGTTAACGTTCCAGCCCAACTTGAATCATATCGATTGGACATCTGAGCCGAAAGTTATGCCAAAAATACTAACTGATGTGCAGTCTGGAATCCTAATCCGAATTGGACTTGGATTTGGTGCATATTTCCTTTGATTCCTTGCTCCAATTGGACTTAAATTTAATTGGATTGGTCTTCTCTTGAATTCATGCCTGGCTGGATGTAAGTTGGCTTGATTCAATTGGCCTAGCCCCACTTTGCATGTAAAGCCCTTGTTACCTACAACACAAAGATATTATATAATTAGTCACAAAATAATATAAAAGTAAGGCTAAATATGTAGATATATGAGTACTTTATTGTATATATTTCATGCACATCACAAACTTGAGATACAACACCAATACTACACCACAAGTTACATTACAACTAAGAACACTAAGCACCATACAATCAGGATCCTAACAAAAACCCATACATATAAACACATGAATATCACTTCCAAAGCTCATAAATCACAAGAATATCACTATCAAAGCTTAGATTAAAAGAACCCTAAGGAAAAGCATAAATCCCATAAAAAAGATTAGAAATCTTTACCTCAAATAAAAGGGATGAAGATGCTTAGAGGTTCTTAAGGATTTTTTGGTGATCTTGATAGAAAAATGATGGTGGATATGGTGGTGTAGAGTGTACCGGTGGGAGAAAGTGAGGGAATGAGAGGAGTGGTTGAGAAAAAAAAAAAAAAAAAAAAAAGAAGAGAGAAGAAGAAAGAAAGAAAGAAAGGTGAATGGCACTAGCAGACCTCTCTAGTAAATGGATAATTGGCTTGAAGCCCGCTGCACGAATGTGGGCCCTTATATCTACAGTAAGGACCCTATACCACACTGCCACACAGTTAATATTTCCCCTACCTGAAAATGGGGGCAAAGTCTGCAAAAGGATGAAAATAGGGTGCTGTATTTGTATTTGGATAAGAAACAGATGAAACAAGAGTTAAAATAGGATTCCTGACTGGTAACATGTGCACGCAAGCCTGTGTCTACATACACAGGAACTAGGAATGCATACGTACATTGGAAAACGTGTACGCATAATCTCAAGAATAGATACGCGTACGCATGAACAGGTCCGCATGTGCATAAATCCTGGCCGCACACTCATGAATGCAAGCTACATACACAGGCTCAAGCCCTCGTATGCATGAACATAGACAGTAGGTCATTCTTCAACATTTTCAAGCATGCTTAAATCAAAAATCATCCTAAACATGTTCCTACCCCTCCTAAGGTATCAAGTTTTCATCTAAACCCATCCTATAGTAAAACCCAAGTATTGACATGTCCAAAAATGGATTAAAACAAAAGATCAAAGGAAAATGAGAAAAGTTTGAAAAACTTACTAATCTGGTCCTTACACCTTCTAAAAGATGATCTTGTGGCCTATATATCAACAGAGGGGACTCATTCAACCTCACTGCTCCATTCCAGCATGTGAGGTTGAAGGCATCGCTAGAAAGCACCTAGGATGTTTTCTTGGACTTAGGTGCCATGGACAAAATGAGAGAGCTTGGAGGGGGAGAGAGTTGCAGATGAGATGATTGAAGAGAAATGAGTCAGATTGTGAAAGGAAGTGAGAGGGAGGTCAAGTGTTTTGTAGAGAGGAAAGATGGAGGTTAGAGAGATGGAGAGAATGTGAAGAGATGAGGGAGATAAAGAGACAAAAGAAAAGAAACGGTTGGTAACCGTTGGAGAAAAATGAAGTGGCGAGAACACATCTAGTGGCTAAACTACATGTAGTTTAGGCCCCCACTAAGCTACATGTAGTTTAATAAAAAATACTTTAAATATCCCCTGTGGGTTCCCAAAAGGTAGGAAATAAAAAAGACAAATTCAAGAGTGCGCCAAAATGATGGAAATACCCTCAGTTGGGTAATGGACACAAAGACCCTCAAAGCATCTCCAATGAAGGGAAAGTATCCAAAGTATCCCTTAGTGGATCAAAAGTTACCAAGGAAACACCGTCGTGAGTTTAAATCATCAATTCCCTAGTAAAGTACAATATCGTGGAGGGACTCCCCCGTGGGTCCGAGACATGAAGACAACCCTTTCATGAGTTGTGAAGAAATTTCAACATGGAGTAGATAGGACCTCCCGTGGGTGGAATCAACATAAGTTCCCCAATGAGCCATGAAGAAAAAAAAAGAACAAGAATTTTCCCCCAGTGGACCACACATTACCAAAGGCTTCCTTGTAGGCCGTAACCACCAACATGCTTCTCAGCAACTTACCATACCTAGTAAGCTACATACCAAGGAGGCTCCCCCGTGAGTCACCAAAACTTCTCAAAAGATCATACTCTCCAATGAGTCTTTCATCATCCTCAATGGATTCTTCACTTGAGACTCCTTTGTTGGTCGGAACAGCAAGGCCACTCATGCACATATCCTACGGGAATTCAGACATACGAATCCCATGCGACTTTGCGGATTTGCACCCGCCCCATGTATGCGTGCTATGTGCCGTGTGTGTGGGTTGGGCCTGAGGCGTACGTCGAAACAAAATGTTTTGTCTCTTATTCTTTTTATTCCGTTAGTGAAGTTCACGAATCAAAAGAGGGGTATCTGTAAACACTGCATTTTGTACCCCTTACGACTGGGGCCTCCATTCCCCAATGATGCCGAAATTCTAAAGCCCAAGGTTGGTTTAGGGCCCAATCAAATTACAAATTGATTTGAGAGGTGTTAAAATGGAAAAAATAACTTTTTATGAGCAAATAAATCTAGTTTTGGAAAGTAAAATGCCAAGGAAACCCTCGGCCTATGTATGTAGGTCTAATGTATGCGTACACATCAGTCTAGTAATATGTCCAATATGGGACTCAAAACTCATATTTCATTAATATCCAATCAATCTAGGATATCACAAGGGGGTATTGGGTCTCTGTCAAGTGTGAAATGTTTTATGCCTCCATGGAGCGGAAGTATTGTTTTGAAGGAGAAAACTATACTACCGCATCTTGTATTTTTTTTTTCCCATGAATAGTAAAATTCTTTCAACTCTATGAACGTAGGCAAATTGCCAAACTACGTAAATGTTGTCTTGTGTGATTGTTTTTCTTTGGTGCGTATTTTTTTAATCTATTTTTGCACCTTACAGATCTGAGAATTTTGTGTATATTCCTTATATAATCTATATCCTATTTCTTGAAATTTAGACCCACATGTGAATGTGACTTTGCATATTTGTGTTCAGATAGTAAAGGCTGTACCGATTTGTACAACAGTACCTGAATTTGTCTCAAGAGCTGTTGAACATAAGGAGTTGATGTTATGTTTAACCAGCCGCCCTAATATCATAATCGAAGTAATCAGATTCGAATCTATTGTTTCTATTCCTCTTAATTACAATCTGAAATAATTAAACTTAAGTTTCCAGAGAACATGGATAGTGCATTGTATCAAGAACTTTGGGCTGTAAGATTCAGTGAATGGCTTTGCTTTTAATTATATTTTCAATATCATACACCCTTGCATGGTTACAATTATAGCTTTAAATATAATATCAAATCACAATTAGCACAATAAGATCCAGCCTTCTCTTAATTAGTATTAATATGTCCTCCGTTATCAGAACATGGTGGTCATTGTTTAGAAAAAGAGATGCTTTTTCTTACTACACTCTAAACTAAACCAACACCTTTAAATTATTGTTGATCCTCAAAATAATTATGCAAATAAAAAGAGTTTAAAATCCTCCCGCCATGTATACCTTAAAGTAATTTACTAGTTCTAAGAGTTAATTAAGTCCATTCTCAAAACATGGTGGTTTCACCACCACTTTAAGTTTTATTTTAATATTCAAAACCCACATTCACTCGAGAAAAGAAGACTTGCTTTTACTACTCTCTAAACAAATCAACAGTTCGAAACTATAGTTGCTCCTCCAAAATAATGGTGCAAATAAAGACGTGTGAAATGCTCGGACCACATCCTCAAGTAATAAAATAATTTGTAATAAACTTAGTGACAAAATATTTTACAATTTTTACACAAATATTTATGTGATCGATTATGAATCTATGATAGGTGGATAATAAAAATAGCATGGTGTTTTGTTTTTTAATTTTTTTTTTATTATTATGCAGGAAAAATAGCATTGTGGCAAGTTATTATAAACATATATTATTTTAGTAAGGATAAAATATAGCTACAAAATTGGTTGTAGTCTAAGGTTACAATCTTACTCAATGTCACACCCCGAACCTAAGTAAGAGCTAGGCACATGATAACAGCCACACACTTATAAAGTTTACACCCTACAAGTGTGTAAGGCCCTCTTAAACAATTAAAGAATTATCCTCAAGAAAATTTCATCAATAAATTTAAAAATATCCTCAATAAAGAAATTCTCAAAAGATCTCCAAATAATAATCTTCCAACATCAAATAAAAATAAACTAAATCCTTTAAGTCTGAAGGATTACACAAATGGTAATCTTAAAACATAAAAGTTCAAATCTTATTCCATTGATTTCCTAAACTTCACTCATGCGCACATCCCAGCAGAAGCCCAAACATATGCTACTCTTCCTGATCAAAATCTAAAAGGAGAAAGAGGGGGGGGGGGTGAGTTGATGAAAGTTCAAATAGTGTAAAAATACGCTTGAACATTTAAACCTCCAATTTACAAATTAACCAATTCAAGCTTTATGTCAAACAACTAGTGTGCGGAAAATGAACAAAAGTTATAAAACAGAATTGGAAAATAATCTAAGCCAATTTAAAATCAAAACCCACAGCAGATAATAAAATGCAAAGATAAAAGGGAAGGAAGATGCAAACACAAGGACAACACACGATGTGTTATCGAAGAGGAAACCGAAGCTCTCGACGTAAAACCTCTCCGCCGCCCTCCAAGCGGTAAGTAATCCACTAGAAAATGTAGTTGGGATACATGAACAGCAATAGACCCTCCAAGCTTAATCTGCCCAGTGCACCTAAGCCTTCCAAGCTTCTTGCTCCAACGAGGTTGCGCTGAACCTATTTCTTTTCTAGCTTCTCGGATTCCGCTACTTGACCATAGCATCAACCAATGTAAATTGGTTCCTTCCTAACTGCTTCCCAGAATATCAAACAGCCCTCTCACAGTAATGGATATGGTGAGAAAAGGTTTTGGTAAAATGGCTCTCAAGGGTTTAACAATGGAGAGCAAGAGAGTTGAGGAATTTGAAGAGACTCTTATGTAAAGATTATAGATGAATCAATCTTGTTTTACTCTAGGGTTTCTCTCTCAAAATTCTCTCTGAAAGCTCTCATTCTTTTGTGGGTATAAGGGGTATTTATACTGGGGTGAGAAAAGAATGTGAAACGTTAGGTTTTTCAAAATAGGGGTGGCTCGCAGCTTGACTGAGTCGCGAGATCCAACTGCGCGATAACAGAACGGCTAGTTGTCCTATTTTGTCCTGTAGTGCTCCAGCTAGCATGACGCTTCAACTTCTGGCATGCTTGGCACGTGTGCTGCTTCTGGCGGTTTGCAGCCGCGAGACTCTGTTTTCTTGTACACTCTTGAGCATTCAACACTCTATCTCACTCACTACCCTTACAACAAGCTCACCTAAATACAGAATTACTAATTGCTAAAATACAAGCAAATTTGGTACGGAATAAAACCAATAAGATGGTTGACTAAATTCAACCTTACAGTTGACAACTCAATAAGTAACCAAAATCCGAATAAGTTCTATCCAACAATAGATCTGTAAAGTAATAACATGTAATATGAATCTTCAAAGGTTATACTATGCTATGGGTTTTCAAAAATAGCTAAAGAAGTTTCATGATCTTAAAATAATACTTTGCAAATAGATCACATACTTTAATCTTACAATTATATCATAGATGGTTTAAGAAGTAGTTAGTTTTCCATATATCAAAAGCTATAACTTACAATAGGGTCCAAAAATACATAAGCAGTTTTAATGACTCAAAATAGTTAAATATTCAAACGTAATTCATATTATTCACAATCTTATGACTATGGTCACGCTATATCCCCGTGACTGGGCATCAAAGTATCAATGAGCAACCCCCATTGGTTTGGGTATTAGAATACCAATAAACAACCCCCATTGGTTTGGGTATTAGAATACCAATGAATGACCCTCATTGGCTGGGTATCAGAATACTAATGAATAACCCCCATTGGTTTGGGTATCAGAATCAATTCATAGTCAATTTGTCCATAATCATATATATGAAATCATAGTTTCTAACAAAAATATATCTTATTCAAGTACATATATATACATATATAATCATATTTTCAGTATTCAAATATATTTGTGATATTTCTATATTCTATACTTTAAATCAATATAGCTAAAGAAACAATTAAATAAAATAAATCTTATATTCAATGCTCATATTTGTTTGTGGAATTTCTTTATTCTTTACTTGAAATCAATAATACAATAGAAATAAATAGTAACAACTGTAAACAATTTTCAATAGTTAAATTATGCAGAGATAAAACCAATTAGGATAAGGTTACTTACCTTAGCTAGCTCACCACAAAAAAAACTTCTCTCTAACACTTTCTCTAAAATCCTTAGATTTCACCTAACAATTTACAAGTACCATCTACTCAATAATCATAATGTTCAAGAAAGACTTATAACGGTATCAGAAAATCTTTCATAATTTTCTGCTTATCTCACACCAAAAATTCCACCTAATCATAATATTATATATATTCTGCCATCACTTATGCCTTACAAGATAAAGCTAGCACCTAGGAGTAGTGTAGTACTATGTCACTCAAGGAATGACAAGGACGTGTACTACTCTTACTTTACAGTTTCCTTCTTCTTCATTTTTTCCCCCCAATTCTATCAATCCGGGCACAGTTTCTTAAACAACCAAACTGTGCAAAAAGTTGACCCTTAGACCTCATGCCTAAAATTCACAACTTCCAGCTACTTATCGCATTGGAGCATATATACATAAAAATTTTAGATGCTAAGCACAAAAAAATATGTAGGTTGTAGCGTCCAATTGACCGAAATATAAATCTAAACTTTTCTTCGTTTGTATAATTAAAATCCTTGAATAAATAAATAGTTTCACTATTGATCAAAATACTCACATAAATAAAATACTCTAATTCTAAATAAAGTTTATATTTGACAAGCAGAGATTTTTAGGCTCTTACCTCTATTGTGCAGTCAAATCTTCTCTACTTCAGTATTTTGGGTAGTCTCCTCTCTCGAAACATCTGTCAGTATACGCTGACTTAAAATTAGACTATACAAACTAGGGTTTCAACCTTATTTTCTAAAAACCCCTTAGTAATATTAACTATAAAAGTTGACCCCATAAACAAATTTACTTAAATACCCCTCCTTTTATTTATTATTTTTTTCGGGGTATTACACTCAATATCATTCATATTACTACATATTTTGAAAATCTAACTGTTGAATTGCGTGTTCTTTATGTTCTTGATACACATATTAAATTTTGTGTCAATTAGATGTTATTTTCTGTACGATCTATAAGCTTACATTTTATGCATAATTTTAAACTATAAAAACTTGCAATTTAAATAATTTATTAATAACATAATTATTGATCTTTAATTTTATAAAATTTTTGCAAACATGGAGAATATAAGAAGAAATTGTAATCCAATGGTAGATTTGTCAAAATTCAACTCCAATAAAAAGATATTAAGTAAAATTGTAACCTTAAGGTTCAACTAATTTTGTAACTAAACTTTGTCATTTTAATAATAACTTTTATATTAAAGTAAAGTTTTATAAGAAATTTTATTTCTCCATGCTCGTTAGGGTCATATTTTTATGAAATTAACATATCTTTTGACAAAACTCATTTTACTTGTAATTCTGTAGTTTTTAGTGTATTCATATTATTGAAGACATGAGAAATACTCAAGAAACACTACAAAAAAAGCTGGAATAGATGATTTCGGGGTTTTTGTTTGTTTTTCTCCTGGGATTTTGACCAAATCTTCATCAACGATTCAACCAATCTAGGCTTTTGTGTGTTTGCCAAGAAAATTTATGAGTTTGAATGCTAAAGTTTGATTTGTTGGAGCTTGGTTTGGTTATTGGGTTTATGGGTTTGGTTGCTTTGCTAGAGATATGGGTTTGGGGTTTGGTTGAAATCTGGGTTTGGGGGTTTGGTTATTTGGTGGAGATTGAATATGGGGAAGAACACCGAGAAAAACACAAAGAACATGAACATGTTATTCTGAAAAAATAATGAAAGGAATAAAAAAAGAATGACATTTAATTAATTTATTTTGTTTAGATATATTTGGTTATAAAGAAAGTACAAGAAAGACAAAATAATTGATAAGAAAATAAGAATTAATTTGCTAAGAATATAAATCAAATTATGGGGAAGAATCCAAAGAACATGAATTTGTTCTTCCCAAAAAAAAAAAAAAAAAAAAAAAAAGACTGAAAAAAATTATCATTTTAATTAAAAAAAGTAATTTTTTTATAATTGAAATTAAAATTCTTTTGTTTTAATTTTTTATATTTAAATACTGTTGCGGCGTTTAAAAAATTCTAAATGACTTTTTTTAATAATATTTTAATGTCTACATCAGTGTAATGTTAGCAAGCAGGACACTTTATCTGCCATGTAGAACTTTTTTATTAATGGGTTGATGGTAGGAATCAAAACTGAAATGACTTTTTGATTTTAAGAATTAAGATAAGTGCAAAATTAATTTAGAGATCAAAATAGATAGAAATTTACAGCTTGAAGCAAAAGTGTTTTACGAGCAAAAGTGTTTTACGACTAGACTCTTACGGTCTTCAAAAAAGTTTAAAGTAGAAAGGCAAGGTAGATGGCACGTGATATCTAGATCTAGGTGCCTACTTGATAGTTCCTTTGGACTTAGTCTGGTAGAAGTGTAGTGGCCCACTGGGCGCTTGACCCTTGGGAAAACAAAAGATTGGCTCTTGGAGAGGTTTAAAAAATAATAATAATAATAATAATAATAAATAAGATGGGCAGTCATTTGAAAATTTTATTAAAGTTTTGATTTGAAGGGACAAAATGTAATTGGGGCCACACTCATTTAACTTTCACTAATGACTAATGTGAACGGCATGAAGCACGTGATTATTATTATGCGGGATGCTGTTGTAGTGTATAATTAGTAGATAAGTTAAGACTTTTCATTACCTAAAACATCTGGCTTTGAGTAAAGAAGGCAGCATCTTCTTGTCCCCTCTTCCATGACACAATTACCCTCATTTTCTAAAAAGTATATATACTATAATTTTTTTCTTGAATAATGAAATATGGGTTTCTATAAATAAATAAATAAATAATAATAATAATAACTAATTACTAAGCCATGCGATGCACTTGAAAGTTATATTATACTTAAATTTAAACAGTTCTTTGTTTCATCCTCTTGTACATTAAGATTCTAGTCTCAAAAATTTGTATCTTTGTTATGAAACATTAAATGACTAAATGAAAAATATTAATCAAACTTAAATTAAAATTAACAAAAACACCATCCATAAACTTAAATTAAATCCAAACACAAACAAATGAAAAAAAGAAAGAAAAAAAGTCTCATAGTAATACAAACAGAACATAAATTGAGGATTCTAAAAAATGGTCTCAAATTAATACAAACAGTTTATAAACTGGGAATTAAACTGTGCATAGAAAATCTTTCTGTTTATTCTGATATTGTAAAATTGTACGTAAACAGCTTTTTTAAACATGTTTACACCCATAGCATCTCAACTAATGACTTACTGATTATACACATTTATGCCTTTATGGATATAGCACACCCCAAAACTGGTCTTGATATAGGGTTTTAAGGTCCACAAAGTTCCACACAAAACCAAATTAAACAACATCAACATGAGCATGAACTAAATTTTCAACCAACCCAGATAAATTAAGAGAGCAATAAAAAGTTGCAATAAGTTGGAATAGAAAACATAATGAGTTAGGTTAGATTTAAAAAAAAAAAAAAAAAAATCCATAGTTAGTAATTTTTTTAAAAAAAAATACTAACTATGGACATAATAAAAAAAAAAAATCCAACAATGAGTAAATAGACATTTTGCTAGTTAGTATTTTTTTTTTTTTAAATGAAGAAATATTTAACTTCTATACTTTTCCATAGTTTAGGAGTGTTGTCTAACATTTAACGTTATTGAGTTGCAAATGCATAGTTATTGAAACTTACAAAATAATTTACAGTTCTTAAATTAATAAAGCAAAACTTTCAATAGTTATATATACACTCAAAACTAATATAAACTGCAAATATATAAACAAAGACCATGATAAGAGGAAGACATACCAAGTTTCAAATTTAAGTAGCAATATGACTTTCTCATGGTAATAACAATACAAACAATTTAAAACATGGAATAATATCAAAATTATAATACCTAATTCCATTATCTTTTATGTTGAATCCAAACAAATAATTAATTGAAATTAATCCAAACAAATAATTTATCAACCAAAAATCATAGCTTTTAATAAGAAAAAAAAAATCACATGAACCTAAATAAAAAGCATTTAAGGTGAAGAATTAAGATCAACCTACTGAGACGCAAATACCAAAAACCCCAATACTTAAAACTTCAAAAATTTTAGAATCTCCAAATTCTACTTCAGAACCAAACCAAATTCAACAAATTTATATATAACATACCAAATAAAAATTTATCATTCCCTAGGCTGGAAGACATAGGTTGCATCTTTGATTTTTCTCCAAAAAAATAGAGATGCTTTATTTGCTATGTACAATAAAAAAAAAAAATAATTAGTAGAAATTTCAACCCAAAAACCAAACCCACGATTATCAACGTGGGTCTCTTTATTTTTTTTTAGTCCTATCATAATTTTTTTTTTTTTTTTTTTTTTATATAGATTATCAACGTTTGAGTTTGATTTTAAGTTGGACTTGTTAGAGAGATAGAGTTTCATTCCTTGTTAAGTTTTTATTAAACAAAAATAATTTTATTTTTTTAAAAAATGATAATGTTGAGTTTGAGTTTAAGTTGGACTTGTTAGAGAGATAGAGTTTCACTCCTAGTTAAGTTTGAACTAAACAAAAATAATTTTATTTAAATAAAATGATAATTTTATTTAAATATTATGCTAACGTGAAAAATTGTGAGAGTTTTAGAGGTTTCAGTTTTATATATATATATAGATAATTGTATCCACAACATGCAAAATTTTGTTAATTCTATTTCTTTCTCTTATTAAAGTTAAAATATCAAGAAAAGTAATGCACGTTTTACAAAAATCATTTTTATTAAATAAAACCTCCTATAAGCAAAGTGATCACCAAGTTTTTTATATTAAAAAAAAAAAGAAGAAGGCAAAAGTCCAAAACTAACCTTATAACTTTCAGCTTTTGTCAATTAGTCCTCTAACTTTCAGTTTTGTTATTTTAATTCTTTAAATTTCAAATTTTGTCAAAATAGTATTTCATTAGATATCAGTTAAGTAGTGTCATTAAATGAGTCAAAACGATGTCGTTTAGGCTCTAATTTTTTTTTTTAATAAATTTCGTAATTAAAAGAAAAAAATTGTTATTAAAAAAAAAAAACGTTTAAGGGGAACGACGTCGTTCCCCTTCCCCTAAAATAAAAACCAAAAACATGATGACTCACTATAGCCCTAACTGAGAAAATAAGGGAAAATGAGAGAAGTTTAGGTCAGTGGGGGATTTTGAGAGGGAGACCGAGATTGCATCCAATTTGAGAGAAATTGAGATCAATTTGAGAGAGAGACCGAGATTGAGAGAGATTTTGAGACCGAGGTTGAGAGAAAAATTGAAACCGAGATAGAGAAGGTGATGGATTTCTAATATTGAGACCGAGACCGAGACCGAGATAGACTGGTGGGCTAGGGTATATCTCGATAGGCTAAGGTGTACTCCATCTACTCCAACTCTATCCAAGTACAGTTTTGGGTAAGTGATGAAAACCCAAAAAATTTTATTGTGTTTTTTTGGGTATAGGTAGTAGTAGAACAATAAATTTTGAGTTAGATTTTGCATTTCTGTATTTATTTTCTTGATTCACACAAAGTAGCATAGAAATTAAAATTAAAATTATTTGTCTTCTTATTCCCTTTTTTTTTGGGGGGGGGGGGGGGGGGGGCTTTTGAAGGCAAAGCTACAAAATCCTTGCTTCATTTTAAATTTGTTGTGCCCTTTTTCTGGGTTTGATATATGTCGGTTGATCATGTGCTAAACCTTCTATGTGATATTCCATGTGCCCTCTCCTTTTCCCCAAATTTTCTCAGCTAGGGCTATAGTGAGTCATTGTATTTTTTGTTTTGATTTCAGGGGAAGGGGAATGATGCTGTTCCCTTTAAATGGTTTTTTTTTTTTTTTTTTCCTTTTAATTAGGAAATTTATTTAAAAAATTAGAGCCTAAATGACATCATTTTGACTCATTTAACGGCACTACTTAACTGATGTCTAACGGGATATTATATTGACAAAAATTGAAACTTATATAACTGAAATGACTAAAGTGAAAGTTAGAGTACTGAAATAACAAACCTCGATATTAAAAGGTCAATTTTGAAATTTTGCCCAAAAAAATGGTTCAGGGTCAAGATCAAAGGCTTTGAATGAATTTTAATTCAAAATATTAATAGGTGTGAAAGCGACAAGTGGAATCCCTATAACTAAAAAAAAAAAAAAAAAAAAAAAAAAAAAAAAAAAAGACAAAGCAAGGGAAGAGTAGCCAATCCACAACAAACATTAGAAGAAAACTCTCCTAATTGAAGTCTAACCAACAAATTAGCAGTCTAGACTTTTTCTTCAAGAGCAAGAGCAAGAGCTTGGAAGATAAAAAGGAGATGGCAGGTGCAAGAAGAAGAGTAGAAATGATAAACATGATGTGTAGTACTGATTCTGCTGTTGCTGGCCGTCCCAATCCTATGCCAAGGCGGGGCCAAGTGAAGGTGGCAATAGTGTTGGGGTTGCTTCACTCTTTCTCTTCCATCTTCTCTCCTACTCCTAGGCGCAGGGCCGGTGCTCACCTTTCTTGACCTCGATCAGCTCTTGTTTACTTAACTTGTTTCTCTGAATCTTCAATTAATGTTGAGAAACTTTTAATAGTTTATAGAAACAGGATGTACAATTTTTGTTGTTTTCAACTCCTTTTTATTTGTTTGGATCAAACCTTAATTAGGGACCAAAGATTTCATTTGAATTTCTTTGCCAAGCTTCTTTAATATGAAATTAAATTTAGTTTAATTGGTATATATAGGAGGTGGTGATGGTCTGGAATTGAGTTTAATTAGATTTACCATGAAGTGCTTTAAAGCTGTAATAGGGAGTCATCTAACATTTATAACACCACCCCTCACCCCCCCCCCCCCCCCCCTTTTTTTTCCAATATAAAAATTATATTCTAACTTAATATAGATGTGTGTGAAGTTCCTTTTGAAGATTTGAATCCAGTGCCTTATCTCACATTCCACAAGTACTTATTTTTGTAGAGTGGACACACAAAGTTGATTTTAATCTGAATATAACTTAAAAATAACATAATCCAGGGCATCTCTGTACTCAATGTTTGTACGCTACAGACTTCTCCTATTCTTTTTGTTAGATTATATATTGTGTTGTCTAAACAAACACGATGATACTCTAGCTAAGTGGGCACTTAAATGTAATTCTAATGCTCTTTTGTCACAATAACCCTCCTGAAGAGGTGGTCAAAATTAATTACCCTGGAAAGGGGCCAGTGGATGTTTAGATTTCCTCTTTATCTTTATTCTAGAGAGAGAGAGAGATCTTAAAAGTTTTTAGGCTAATTTCGTGAAGTTCTTAAATTTATTCATCAATTTTGAAATATGTGAGTTGAACTAGATCACATTATTAAAATTTAAACAAATATTGAGTCATTAACTATTTACCATTTTGGTATCTATTTCAAATTATTGCCAACTTAGAGAAATTCAATCCAGTAGTAGTGGGTTGATGTTAACTTGAGAACTATGAAGGAGGTTAATTCTAAAAGAATAGGATTCATATATTTGGGTTTTGCCTCTTTCACCCTTTCTAGTTTAGATTTCCAAACACAACCAACAAGTTCAGTGGAAATTTGTTAACAAAGTCAAACTTAAAATTGGATGCTTTAACAAAATTCCACAAATTGTCTCAATGCCTTGAAAAAAAAAAAAACAAAAAAAAACAAATATATATCACCAAGAGCTTGCTAGCAAAGCACTGATTTTGTGTCAACCTATTCTGGAGTTATCTCTGCCGAAGACTAGTGTGGTTGCCCAGTTCATTGCCACATAAAACCTGTTTCTCCAACTGACAACACGTGTAAGATAGGCTGAACGCCAAATCAGCCAGCTTACAAATCCAGCATGGGATACGCCTTTTGCATCCTGTCAAATTGGAAGTGTAATAATAATGTTTCTGTTATTCCAAATAAGATTTAGATAAAAATTTGATTTTTGATTTATAAATTTATTTTGGGAAATGCTAATGAGTGCCCTTAGGGCATTGGTTAAGAATCCAGTTAAAAAAAGTTTTTATGAAAAAGGAAAAAAAAAAAAAACAATTAATGTTTTGACAACTTTTTTCATTTCCCATAAAAGTGATGTCAAAATTTTCTAAAAATGAATTGTTAACAAGTGCCCTTAGGGCACTCGTTAGCATGACTCATTTATTTTACCTTAGATTGGCGTAGATCCACTAGTGCCTTATAACGGCCTACTGATGCCATGCTTCCAAGATGCTTGTACACAAAAGGTTCTCCAAGAGGGATGTCTTTTGCAGATAATGCCTTCCCCCCATTCTTCTTCCCAATTTTTTTGTTAAACAACTCTGCCAAATATTTACCTTCCCTTTCTGCAACCTGTTCACACATAAATTTATGCAACTTCAAACATTGTTTTGCGTGTTAATCTCCCGCAATTATTGAAGAATTTTGATGCTTTCTTGAAATTCTTCTTTATGTAACAGTGTCGTAATTCTTCTTCTTTCAATGAACAACATTTGTTTTTATATTTTTGTGGCAATACCACTAGTTTAATGTTGTGTTTCAAAACTAACAAGTTGAACAAGCAAGTGTTTCATTTGGAGTCCCACTGCCCCCATGATCAGTGCCTAAGATGATATTTGGAGACAAGAAAAGCAAGTTACTCAAATCCAGTGTATAACATCTATCTTTTTACTGTTTGCGTTCCTTCATAATTCTGACTTCAATAGCATGTTACATTGTCACATAAACTACAATTATCACTTGCCATAAAAAAATAATAATAATTTGCAATAAGCAATTCTTACATTTTGTCTTTACAGGTGGAAATATTTTAAATGGGGAAGTTGTTTAAGTGAAATATGCAATATTGCAAAGAGCGAAGGGAGTATAGACTTGAAAAATGAAGAGTTTGTACAAGTTAAAACAGAAAATCTAACCTGTGCTAGAGCTGGAAGAACTGGCTTGCCTGTCTGTTCAAGAAAACCAGCACAATCTCCAAGTGCAAACACATCTTCCACAGAGGGAACCCGCAACCATTCATCAACACCAATCCTACAATACCCATAAGTTAATTAACACCATCCATAATAGATAACAAGGGATTCCTAATGCACATACCTACCATCCATAATAGATAACAAGGGATTCCTAATGCACATACCTTCCACCTGGGGACTCGGGAAGATTCAGCGATTTCACAAAATTGGAAGGACCAACGCCAGTAGACCAGACCAAAAGGCCATATGGAACATCAGTCCCATCATTGAGAACTATCTTCTTGGGATGCACCTCTTTCACAACACCTCGCATAAGGTGAACGCCACTCTGATGGATAAGTTTTAAATGTCAGAGATAGTTCTGAGTACCATAAAGAAACACCCTCTAACAAAATCGATTTACCTTGGTTAGGTGTTTTGTTGCATACTGACGTAGACCGACATCAAAGGATGACAAAATCTCATTTGCCTGTTCAAAGAAGAAATCAAAATTAATAAATAGTCATATTTCATCTCTACACAATTGATAAATAAACATGGAAAGAAGTTGCATATAAGAACCTCTATGAGTGTGACTTGGATATAATCCTTGACATGAGTATACCGCTCACGAACATCTCTCATTATAAAATCACTCAATTCTCCGCTGAACTCCACCCCTGTAGGGCCACCTCCAATAACAACACAATGTAACAACCGTTTCTTCTCTTCTTCTGATATGCCTGCAATAATAAACTATACATTAAAACTTAAAACTTAAAAAAGGAAAAATATTGGTTAAGAGATTATTTAAAAAAAAAAAAAAAACTAAACACCAGTCCCTTCAAGAAGCATTTTGATGAAGTTTATCCACAAAAAGGTCTAAATAGTAAATTGATAAAAGGATCGAGGCGAGTATAGGCCCATTTCACATTTCAAATAAAGCATGATGCTTGGAAAGGAAGAAAGAAAATACATTTAAGAAAAAGGGAAAACCAATTGGGAGAACAAACTCAACATATAGGTTTAGCTTCTCTTATCAAAACACCTCTACTCTGCTTCTCAAAATTAATAAGTGTATTTAAAGGAGAAAGTTTAAGAGGCCTGATAAATAAATCAAGTTGGGCATTTTTATTGGCCAATTATTATGGAGAATCAAAAAGAGCCTTCAAGAGTTTCAAATCTTTTAATAAATAAATAACACTTACCTGGATTTTCAGAGAGCATCAAGTTCAAGAGAAGCTTCTTCCTTATTTCTTGGGCATGGTTCACCTCACGAAGGAAAAATGCATTTTCATACACCCCCTTGATTCCAAAAGTCAAGGGCTCAGCCCCGGCAGCAATGACAAGCTTGTCATAGGCAATTTTAAATTGGTAAGGTTCACTAGGTAATCCACCATTGCTAACGGTCTCACAGTACACCTGATTACATAAAAGCACAGCATTAAATTAATTGTTACAGTGAATTCAGAATGAGCTAGAGGAGACGTGTATTTTCCATTGCCAGAATCAATGATGATGCTGGTACTCCATCTCCACTGTTTTATCCTGTAGTTGCTAAGATGGAAGAGTAGAAATGATAATATGGCTCTCAAATTACAGTTTGAAATAATGTAGTTTTGATACAGAACAAGCAGTAATTTGAACAGAAATGACACGCATGACCTATTGTGGTTTTGTTGTGAAATATCAATATGTTTTGGGGTGCTGTCATTATCAAAGTTGAAATTGTTGCTTCTATGTCAGTTAGAAGCACATCAATTGAGTGGACCATTACATGTGAAAATTGTGGACAAGCTAAACTACTCCGCCTGTAAATTTTACCAAAATGGAAAACCGTTTGCATGAGTATGCATTTCTTTAGGTTAATAAATATATTTGGGAATACTATTTATTATTACGTCCCTCAAGGAGAAAAAGAAGAAAACAATGCAAAGATACTATAAAATGTATAAAGGTGGTAGGAACATTCACTTACCTCATGTTTGTCGGTGTCAATGTCAATGCAAGAAGCTAGATAGAAGTGAGAATTAGGACTTGTTGCTAATGCAGACTGTATCCTACTAACAGGTTCAGCAACAGACCGGAATTCCAGGGTTCCAACACAAGTTGAAGCAAGTAAAGGAGTAAAGACCATGTGATTCCTAGGTGATACGCAAACAGCATCATAAATCTTGGTGTCCAGTCCCTTAAGGAATCGACAAGCAGCCCACCCAGTTCCAAGGACAACAACCCTTGGCTTTTCACCAGGCTTGGTTGCTTCTAGTCCTGGATACCTTGGCTCATCATACTCTGAATCAGACACTTCTGCTACCATCTCAGCAGCAGGAGAATGATAATGTGGCATTACCCTTATCCCCCTGCTCCAAAATCTCATGTGATTTACATTTTTAGTGCTGGAAAAGTATGACAGATTAATGTATTCCCTGACATTTTCAAGGGAAGGCATGGAACATTGGCAAGGTGATACACCCTCACAGAATACATCCTCAGTTCTGTTACCGCCAAAGGAGCCTCCTGACCTTCTCAAGCCACTCCTAGCAACCCTTGCCAATGCCATTTGATGAGAGTAGTACCGGATGTTTATTATAGCAACACCTGATACCCTTTGATCTTATATTAAGAACCAGATTCAAAAGGCTTGAACTATTGAACCTACACCAAAGAAGACAAGAGAAATAAGCAATGCAAATTGCAACTATGATAGAATGATCCATCAACAGGCAGATCTATATATATATATATGTAGCAGCTGATTTGAATACATAAAGCCAATATGTTGTTAGAGGACTTGTTCAAGCAACACAATTTTAGAAATAAAACAACGATTCTTTCTAAGGCTACTTCCTGACAAGAAAACAAAAACCAACTTGGCTACGCTCATCAGCCGATGGTAGATACAAAGATTTTTTTTTTTTGGGTAAAATTATAAAAATTAACTAGAGACATAAACAAGAGCTTTTCCTACATAACCAACCACGCTTAAATAGTAATAGGTGCATTTCATGCAACTTACACTTTTTCAAATTACATCAAACATGACTTGATTAATACAATTGTAAAACTGAACAGATTTATGCAATTAACCTCTTAATTCATTCATGAAACGTAATAAATGGCCAAGATGCCCAGAGTCCAAAAAGATGGGAGCTTCATATATTCACAATCAGGACATGCACACAGGTTCAGTTGGGCATTTCTCACAATTCTGAGCCATGTATACAAGCAACAAGAAAAAAAAATAATCAACTTACAAATCTACCCCTCTAAAAAAAAAAAAAAAAAAAAAAACAAAAACAAAAACTTTTAGAAATGAAGGAGGATTGGCAATTCTAGAGACATAAATTACCAACCATTGGACAACGTGAATCACTTGCTCTAAGCAAAAAGATTGAAAATTAAGAAGAAAAGCAAGTTGGCATCACAGTATGATGATCAAGATCAAGCAGGTATATATATTAAACCAAATTTCACCCAGTACCAATATTAGTCAAGTTCTTTTTCAAGTTTCCGTAAAATCTGGAGATGGTCCAGAGTGCCTAAATTTACGGAATCTCCCGTGTAATTAGGACTACTAAAAAAAAAAGGTTAATAAACGTATATAATAATAAGAAAACCAATTTATCAGGAATATTCTTCGTAACGAAAGATCAATAGACCAAAGGGGATATTATTTTACTACACAGTAACTACGATGAGATATTATTTTTACTACTACGATTCGAATGTGTGATTTTTTTACATGGAGATCAATTTTTTTTGTTTACAATAAAAAAAAATAAAAAAAAAGAGTAAAATAAGCTACCAAAAATGAAATTACAAGAACAACAAGCATTTTGACAAACACATAAAACACACACCTTTAGGAAAAGGAAAAAAAAAAACCTTTTCACAGATCCTTTAACCAAAAAAAAAAACATAATACATAGATGTTGATGAACCAAAAAGAAAAGAGCATAACGAGAGATACATTAATAAATTATGAATATCAAGAAGAAAGAGCGTTACTTTTTCTTTTTCTTTTTTTGTATGCAGCAGACGAAGGATGAAGGAAAAAAGAAATTTGGAACAGAATTGTTGTCCAAGATTGTTGGGTTTGGGCGTGGCGGCCAAAGTGGTACTACTACTTTTAACGTCGACTAATAAGAACGAGTCTTACTTACATTACATATATAATAAGAGAGAGAGAGAGAGAGCGAGCGACTTGAGACGCAAGAAAGAA
This sequence comes from Quercus lobata, assembly GCF_001633185.2. NCBI lineage: Eukaryota > Viridiplantae > Streptophyta > Magnoliopsida > Fagales > Fagaceae > Quercus > Quercus lobata. The sequence goes on from NC_044908.1 coordinate 38,599,957, forward strand.
AGTGGGAAGTTCGAGGAAGGAAAATGTGTTTCTGTCCAAAGTTGTTGGTTCGGACTTTGGAGTTTGGACACTATTATTTTTTTTACAATGGAAAATATATATTTTTTATATTATATAAATTATAAAGTATAAAATTAAAATATCTCCGCGTCGTTTGAAAATTCCAATTTGCAAAGACAATTCTCTTCTTTTCGTCCAAAGTTAACAACGAAACAGCAGTTTTGACCTAATGTTGTTTGACCACGTGAGCTGTACCTGCTCTGCTATATATGCTGTATGACTGTATCATATATTTTTGGATTGGATCTTCGTATGTTACTATGTTAAAACTTTTACCCTACAGAATTTCTTTAATAATAAATTCATTTGAAAATTATTTAACACCTGCTATTAAAATTAAAAATTATAACATTAATATATATCAAAAAAAAAAAATTCTAACATTAACAGGGACTCAGAGAGAGTCTAATCCGGCGACTGCATTTGTCTATTCTCCTTCTTTTTGGCCCAAAAATGAGAAATTTAGTTGAAAATGCTACCACGGACCTCACAATCGAGATTATTCTCATCCTAACAAATCTTTGAGGTGTTTATTGTATGAACAACTTTTGATGAGAAGGATAACCCTCTTATATATATATATATATATATATATATATATTATTACAATTTTAGATGTCATATTCAGCTGCGGCTCCACTTGAATTGTCAAAAAAAAATATTTATATAAATAATTATTTTTAAACTAATTTGTTTTGTCTACCCTTCAGAAAGTTATTGGTCATCCTACTCAAGAATTTTGGTCCATCCAAAATAAAATAATGCTGCCCTACAATACTTTTGCAACAACTTTACAAAAAAAATTAAGTGATAAATTGTTACTTATTTTAAAGTGTAATAACTATTAACATTACTTTTTTATTTATATTCATAAACACCTAAAATTTATCATGAAAATAATCAATAGGTAGATGTATTATTTCTTCCAAAAATAATTTTAACCTCCAAACATAATATATAACCCTCCAAATATTACTGTCGGTTTTGTCTTATCAACTATCAAATATCAGTCCTTCCAGGATCTTGGGGTCACTATTGTTAATATAAAAGATTTATTCCTAAAATCGTGTCATTAAATTTAAGAGCACCGTTGCCTATATTTATACACTTTGCTGTTGAATTGCAGCCATGGCCCACGGCTAGATTTTGCTGTTGAATTGCAGCCATGGCCCACGGCTAGACTGGCTCCAGCCTCAGTTGGAATTTGGACCAGGTTCAATTTCAAAGCCACAACCAAAGGACCAATCATGATTTAGATTTCAATAAAACTAATCACTAACACGTGCGATGCATAGGTTTGTTTTAAATTAAATCAAATGTTAACATGTTCAAGTTTAAACATTTCTCAAATTTCAATTATTGAAAACTAAATTGGTTCTAATATAAGATGAAACATGTAATATTATGAAGTAATATTAAAAATAAGATAAATACAAATATTATGAAGTAATATATTACTATAATCATAATGTGCTCTTACATTTGGTTTAATAAGTATTACAAAAAACCCAGTAAATAGAACAAATATACAATTGTGCTTACATCTTCAAGCTTTATCCAATACTTTTCAAGAATGTATTTCTTCCCTTTCTTAGTCTCTTCTCTTTTCTCAACTTCTTCAAGCTACTTAATTTTTCGCCAAATTTTTTTTTTTAAATGGTTTACTAATACATACCCTAACACCATACTTTAGTAAAACCCAATTTGTAATATCTCTAACAATATTTTTGTTACACATATCTCATCTCGAGTACCAAAGTACCTAACATTTGACAACAATTTTTTTTTTTTCATTTTTTATAACTAACGTTTTTTCACCTCCACTCATTCTCTGTTGCTTTTAGGTTTTATTTATTTTCTTAATCTTCATATTATATCCTCCACATGCTCTCTTCCAATATGTACTTACATTTCAAAATTTGCAAAATAAAAGTCTTGGCAGTTGGCTCTTTTTACCTTTCATCATTCATAACTTGATAACCCAAAGCAAATTTCAAAAACCAATAGAGAGAAGCGGTAACCAATAGAGAAAGATCTGATAGAAAAAACAAAGAAGACTGAGAGTAGAGGAACACGCAAAGACCACGATGAAAAAATTGTATTGCAAAGCTCACAAAAAACAACGGAGAAGAAGAGAAGAGACCAAGATACAAAAAGAGAAGCATCAGATTGGCAGATTTTGGATAATTCTAAAGAAGTATTTCTGGCTTCTGAAGTTGTCGAAGAGTTAAGAAGTTATCAAAGAGCATAAGAGACGTTGGAGAGAAAAAAGTCGGGTTTTTCAAAGCTTTTGTGTCTATGGGTCTTTAGATGCGATGCGATGCTTTACTGTTGGTTTGCCATGGGCCTGATCGAGGAGGAGTTGGTAGAGGAGGAACTGGTAGAGGAAGGTAGGGAAGAGATGGCAGAGCATCACGAAAGGGAAAGGTAGAGCATCGGGTTTTAGAAAACTTTTATTATGTTTTTTTTTTTTTATGTTTATTTTTTTTTAATATTGTGCTGATGTGGAAATTTGTGGGAGTTTCAAAAGTTTCGATTATATATATATATATATATATATATTTATATAGATAAAGGAAAAAGTTTAATTACAAAATTAGTTATAATCTAAAGTTACAACTTTAATCAATAAAATAAACATTATAACATATTTTGAAAATCTAACCATTAAATTGCATGTTCTTTAGATTCTTGATACACATGTCAAATTTTATGTCAATATGATATTATTTACTATATAAGTTATAAATTTATATTTTATGCATAATTTTGAACTATAAAAATTTACAATTTAAACAGTTTATTAATGACGTTGTTATTTATCTTTAGTTTTTTTTTTTGCAAGTATGGAGGATATAAGAAGAACATGTAATCCATTAGTGGACTTGTCAATATTCACCTCCAATAAAAATATATCGAATAAGATTATATAGCCTAAAGTTACAACTAATTTTGTAACTAAATTTTGTCTTAAAATAAAACCGGTTAGACTGTGGAGCTTATGCCTTAGCCAAGAAAGCAGATCATTCTTTAGCTTCTTAATAATATTGCATAGTCTTTTTCTTATATAAAAAAAAGGGTTTAGATCTCAATAAAATAAAATTAAAAAAAAAAAAGTTGCATCTTCCTTTTAAATTTCATACAAATAATACCTATTTCAACCAATGATTTTAAGATGATTAAAAAATCCTTTTACCTTTCATTTAATAAAGAAATCTCAAAGATTATACAAAATGGCTCAATACTTCTCCTAAGAAAAGTCAATATAAATCCTCTGGTTTGCTTTATCCTCTATTAATTGTAATTGATTATATGCCTTCTTCTTCGCATGGCATGGGTCACTTTGTTATAATATCTCGATACCCAATCAAATAACACAATTTTTTTATTTTTTATTTTTTATTTTTTTTTATTTTTTTATTTCTCAAAGAAAATCATAATAACACATTTTTGGCCTTTGGAGACTTCATTGGTGAGATACCATTCTCACATCTCGGTTAATTTCATATTGCTTCAACCACTTTAAGGGCATATCTCATCTAATAAAATTGTTAATGTTTTCTATCTTGATCAAAATCGTTGTCTACCTAACTGTGTGTTTGTTTTACCTTGTTTTTAACAGCAACCAGGTTTACTAAACTTCTTGAAAAATGCATCTCCAAATGGAAAATCCTCATCATAATTTGTTGGATTTAAGGGATTACAGAAGCCCTGCATTAATGATAGTTGATCATTATTATTATTTTTTTATCAAAGATAATTGATCGTTATTTGCTCAAAATATATGTTCTTGTTTTCATACACAGGGGTGGCTCCATGTTTAACTCAAGGTAGTCATAGGATTAATACTGATATCACTTTTTTACCCACTAATATCAACTTGTCACATAAGATTTGTTGTGAAAATATTGTGAATGTAACATTACTCTAAAAATAATTATGGCCCCCTAAACATAATTATTAGAGAAATGCATGTTTACAACATTTTCATAATACTTTCAAAACAAATTCTAAGTGATAAGTTGTTATTGATTATTAAGAACGGGAAAAAAAAAGTAATTTAAGTTGTGAATTTAAATTAGAACCAATAACAACTTACCATTTATGATTTGTTGTAAAAATGTTATGAATGTAACATTTCTCTAATTCTTAAGCCCTTAAACAAAAAAAACAAAAACAAAAAAGGCTTAAATTATAGCAATAAAAAAAAGGTAAATTACAAAGTTGAAACCTATCCTTTACAACAAGCCCAAATAACAACAGAAACAAAAACAAGATTGCGCAAATAACACCAAAAATCACCCGAACAAAAATAAGACTAAACCAAACAACAAAAACTAAACAAATTATTCAAGAAAAAAATTTTAAAAATAAAAATAAAATAAAAGAAGTCCTAATCATTCAAATTTGTAACTTGTTCAACTTATTACTTTAAAAAATCTTTAATTTCATTTTCCCTTAAAAATACGATACCAAAAGAAATACTGTGGTCGTGAGTTTTCCTTGTCGGTGTCAGTAGTTATGCTCCTTTTGGCTTTGCAATCGCAATAATTTTGCTCTCTAGTAATTCAACTTGCATTTGTAATAAATCTCTCTCTCTCTCTCTCTCTCCATTTTTCTTACTATTGTTATGTTGGACTCTTTCTCACTTTATTACCCTCATCTTAGCATTTTCAATTTCTACTCTATCTCTTATTAATCCTTTTTTTTTTCTTTCTTTTTTCTTGTTACTATACAAAAATTATAATATTTCATGTATTTGCATTTTTTTTTAATGATGTTGATATATTCATTTTATCTCTTTATTAAATTTTGTATAATTTATTTTTCTTAGTGGCCACCCTAAAAAAATTCCTAGAGTCACCACTATTCATATGTCACCAACCATGGATGCAATGATCTCACACTAGTGTTCCAAACTCATTTGTGAAATTTGTAAGGGGGCCTAAGTACATATTGAATGATTTTTTTGTCCTCCAGTCAAAGTCTCATCTTTCATTCCCTTTGTTGGCTTCCTTCTCTTTTGTGAGGGCTTGGTCCACATAATGAAGTAATTTATTTAAGGCAAAAATACAAATTTGGTTCATACATTTTGGGGTCATATTTAATTTTGGTTTTTACTTTTTTTTTTTTTTTTTGGTTGAGAAAACCATACTCAATGGTACTTTATTCAAATTAAATTGGAAAATCTAAAACTACCAAATGAAAAACATCTGGTGGAACATCCTCCAGACAACCAACAAAACGAAAAGTTTAGCTCTCTCTGCTAAGGCATGGGCAACAATGTTGCCTTGCCTACTAATGTGAGAGAAGGTGTGGGCTTCAAACGAACCTGAAATATGACCTACACTAGAGAGGGAAGAATTGTCTATAGAAAGAGCTTTAATAACAACCTCTGAGTCACCTTTGAAAGTAAGCTGCAAAAAACCTAACTCTGCTGCAAACATTACAGCTCGTCACGCTGCCAGAAATTCCAGAATTTCCACCGAGGCTGGTTGATGAATTTTTTCTGCCAATGCAGCCATAACTTCCCGAACTTCATTCCAAATCACTATCCCAATACCCGCCTCAGTAGATTTCGGAAATAAGGCCCCATCAAAATTTACCTTGACTGCATTACGAACTAGAGGTGACCATCTAACCCGAGGTTGGGCTCATGCCCTCTGCTGTGTCTGAACCCAAGGCTTATCTGAAATTCAGTCAACATGCTACAAGCTGATTCCAATTTTTTGTCTAATGGCAAGCTAGGATCACTGCGGCGGATCTTAATCCTTCTATACCACACCAACCAAGCAACCATAGCAAAAGTCTCAAGCTGAAGAGGTTGCTGATCTACCAAAGATACTATGGCAACAAAAGAATTTATCTGAGGATAATCTTTTCTAATCTAGCAGAAGATTGGTTCCCAAATAAAGTGAAGATCCACACAGCCCCTTAAAGCGTGGAAAGTGTCCTCCGGATAGTTTGAGCAGAGACTACGTAGAGGATTATCCAACACCTTTCTCCTCTGCAGATTTGTCCTCGTGGGTAAAGCTTCGGAACACGCCTCACTATAGAAAAATCTTTACCTTATTTGGGACCCCCATCTTCCATGTACGGTCCCGAAAGAATTTTGGAGGATTTATATCAGAACTTGAGGCTCTATCCCTCCTCTCCAACTCAATCAGCAGCTAATACCTTGTCTTCACAGAGTACTTTCTGATGGGTAAAAAATTGTGCAACATCTGGGCCTGACGGATTCAGGATCATGGGCCGACATTAAGCAGAGGCCCAAGGCTTAGCCCCGCCTACAATGCTTGATACGCACGTATAGAATCGGAGGGAATCCCAGAAAATCAGGTGGTTCGCACTAGGGCAATTCTAGAAGATCCGCCTTAATGAAGAGACTCGCTCTACAAGGAAATATTTGCCCATCACGTTAGGGATTTCATAGTTCTACAAGGAAAAGACTTCTAGTCCAAAGAGGAAAAGTCGACCTTCTTCTACTATAAAAGCTTGAATATTCTCGCAAATCAAGGTACGCAAAAAACCCTCTCTAGCACTCTAGAGTTGAGAACAATACTAACTTGATCGTCGGAGGGTATTTGGTCGACACCACACCGGTGCCCACGGCGAGAATACTTTCTTTTTCTTTGCAGGTTGCTAGTTGCGGCGAGCGTGGATTGTGCGGCTCACTGGTGATTTCACGGCATCATCAGTTGGCGCCGTCTATGGGAACCGCGAAAAAGATTGTCGCCTCCCGGACGTAAGAGTTGCATGGTACTCACTCGTTCAATGGCCACCACCAGCAACGCCCAAGGAGACGAACCGCCAAGATCTACCGCACTGGAAAGGCAGGTCCAGACCCTCATGACGGCGGTCGAATGACTCACAAAGCAGAATCATGATTTGGAGGAACAGCTACGTCAAAGGGATGTAGGACCTAATCCTCAGGAACGAAACCAGGAAGGTGACAGTGCCGAGCGGAGGGAGCGGGAGAATCCAGAGGACAGCAACATCCCAAGCCGACAGGAGCGGCAAAACGAAAGCCTTCCGTCTCTCACAGATCTTACTCCCCCACCTATCATCGCGGAGATGCAGGCGATGAAGGAGCAGATGGAGGTCATGATGAACGCCCTCAAGGGGTAGGTATCCTCCGACCTTGACGATTTAGTGAACAGGACCGACTCACCATTCACTGCGTCCGTCAACTCATCCCCCTTGCCACCAAAGTTCCGAATGCCTCATATCGAAAGTTACGACGGGGTCAAGGACCCCCTTGATCATCTAGAGACCTTCAAGACCCTAATGCACCTTTAGGGGGTACCTGACGAGATCATGTGCAGGGCGTTCCCGACCACACTGAAGGGACCTGCGAGGGTCTGGTTCAGCAAACTGACACCAAACTCAATCAATACTTTCAAGGAGTTGAGCGCCCAGTTCACCTCCCACTTCATTGGCGGACATCGGTACAAGAGGTCCACCGCGTACTTGATGAGCATAAAGCAGCGAGAAGACGAGACGTTGCGAGCCTACATAACCCGTTTCAACAAAGAAGCCCTTTCGATCGATGAAGTGGATGACAAGATACTGGTAGCCGCGTTTACAAGCGGGTTGCGGAAGGGGAAGTTCTTGTTTTCCTTATACAAGAACGACCTGAAGACCATGGCGGATGTACTCTACAGGGCTACCAAGTATATGAATGCGGAAGACGCACTATTGGCCCGTGAAGAGAAACCTAAGAAGAGGGAGAGACAGGAGGATATGCGGCAAGATAGGGGGCGAAAGGTCGCTAGAACCGGGGATCAGCGTGATGAAAGGCGTTTCAGACCCCCCACGGGAAGATTCACCAATTTCACACCATTAACCGCCCCAATCGACCAAGTACTAATGCAAATCAAAGATGAAGGAGCACTGACATTCCCAGGGAAGTTGAAAGGAGATCCAAACAAAAGACCAAGGGACAAGTATTGTCGCTTTCACCGGGACCACGGGCATGACACTGCCAACTGCTATGACTTAAAGCAGCAGATTGAGGCACTGATCAGACAGGGAAAGTTACAAAGGTTCGTCAGCAGGGAAAAGACCTACAAACCGGAAGAACAGACCCCACGATGGGAGAACGAGCGCCCCAGACCACCAATAGGGGACATTCAGATGATAATAGGGGGCACAGTTGCAGTCGGGTCTTCCAAAAAAGCCCTCAAAACCTACCTTAGGACGGTCCATAGCGTCCAACTCACAGGATCCGTACCGAAGATGCCACGAATAGGTAACCCCGTCATACATTTTTCAGAGGATGATGCTCGGAGACTTCACCATCCTCATGACGATGCGCTCGTAGTCAGCCTGCAGATTGGGGATTATAATATGCATCGGGTGCTTGTCGACAATGGTAGCTCAGCGAACATCCTGTACTATCCAGCATTCCAGCAGATGAGAATTGACAAGGAACTATTGTCTCCAACGAACGCCCTACTCGTGGGATTTGGAGGCGCAAAAATATTCCCTTTGGGCGCAATAACTCTAACGGTGACATCAGGTGACTATCCTCAGCAAATCACCAAGGAAGTAACATTTCTCGTAGTCGACTGCTCGTCCGCCTACAACGCCATCCTTGGCCGACCAACCCTCAATTCCTGGAAGGCGGTAACTTCCACGTACCACCTAATGATTAAGTTCCCGACGGAGTACGGGGTAGGAGAGCTACGGGGAAATCAAGTTGCTGCCCGAGAATGCTATATTGCCATGATAGAAATGGAGGATCAACAGCAGACGATGTGTATCGGGAAACAGAAAGTAATGGCAGAGCCAGTTGAAGAGCTAGAAGAAGTTAGACTGGATGACGCACGGCCTGAACGGACGACCAAAATAGGCACGCTAGCCAGTTGGCCGGTGCGACAAACGATTACGACTTTCCTAAAAAGTAACCAAGACGTGTTTGCTTGGAACCATGAAGACATGCCAGGTATCGACCCATCAGTCATGGTCCACAAGTTGAACGTGTCACCCTCCTTTCCTCCAGTCAGGCAAAAGAAACGAGCCTTCGTCCAGGAACGGGATAAGGCCATAGCCGAGGAAGTTCAGAAGCTACTGGGGGCAGGTTTCATCAGAGAGGTGTATTATCCCGATTGGCTGGCGAACGTCGTTATGGTGAAGAAGGCAAACGGGAATTGGCGAATGTGTGTGGACTTCACGGACCTCAACAGAGCTTGCCCCAAAGACAGTTACTCGCTTCCATGGATAGACACCCTGGTGGATTCAACTGCAAGACATCAGCTCCTAAGCTTCATGGATGCCTTCTCGGGCTACAACCAAATCCGAATGGACGTATCTGATCAAGAAAAAACCTCCTTCGTCACCAGTCAGGGATTATTCTGCTACAAGGTAATGCCCTTCGGACTTAAAAACGCTGGAGCAACGTACCAGAGGCTAATGAACAAGATGTTTGCGCACCAAATAGGTAGGAACGTTCAGGTTTACGTTGATGACATGTTAGTCAAAAGTCTGCGCGAAAAAGATCATCTAGACGACCTCCGCGAAACGTTCAACACACTTCGGTCATTCAACATGAAACTAAATCCGAGCAAGTGCGCGTTCGGGGTCACGGTGGGAAAATTCCTGGGTTTTATGGTGTCCCAAAGAGGAATAGAAGTTAGCCCGGAGAAGGTACGGGCCATTATGGAGTTAGAACCCCCGAGGATGGTCAACGAAGTCCAGAGTCTAAATGGAAAGATCGCGGCCCTAAACAGATTCGTCTCAAGGGCGACAGACAGGTGCTTACCATTCTTCCGAACCCTAAGAAAGTCATTTGAGTGGACGGATGAATGCCAAGCGGCCTTCAACGATTTAAAAGTATATCTCTCATCTCCTCCATTACTCAGTCCATCCGTGCAAGGTGAAGAACTCTACCTTTACTTAGCAGTCTCACATGTCGCAGTAAGCGCAGCTTTAGTAAGGGAGGAGGAAGGGATACAAAAACCTGTCTATTTTACCAGCCGTGCACTCCGTGGTGCAGAGGAGAGGTACCCCCATATGGAGAAGTGGGCTTTTGCGCTAGTAATAGCTGCACGGAGACTTAAGCCGTATTTCCAGGCACACACAATCATTGTCTTAACAGACAAGCCACTAAGGAAAGCGATGAACAGCCCAGAGGCAGCGGGAAGAATGGCCTTGTGGGCAATAGAGCTAAGCGAGTTTGATATCCAGTACCGCCCACGGATGGCGATGAAAGGGCAGGCAGTTGCTGACTTCATTGCCGAATTTACACTCGGGGAGGACCGATTGGAAGAAGTAAGGGAACAGTGGAAAATCTACACAGACGGGTCCTCAAACAGGTGAGCCGGAGGAGCTGGAGTTGTAATAAAAACTCCGCGAGGAGACACGATACGATGCATGATCCGCCTGGACTTTCCAATAACCAACAACGAGGCAGAGTATGAGGCCTTGCTAGCAGGACTAGACCTCGCAAAGGCCGCGGGAGCAGAGAACGTAATTGTCCATTGCGATTCGCAAGTTGTAACAAGTCAGATCAATGGCGACTACGAATGCAAAAACGATAGAATGAAGAAATACTCAGAAGAAGTGAAGTACCGGATCAGCAGCATTGAAGTCGAATTCGTTCAAATCCCACGGGAAGAGAACGGGTGGGCAGACCAACTGGCAAAGTCTGCATTAGTCGAGTTTGTTGTGGTCCCCGAACAGGTATTGTCGTTCGTGCAAACATCCTTATTAATCGATAACGAAATCAACATGCAGGTTGGAGACTCTGAGTGTGACTGGACTACGCCATTAATCACCTACCTAAAGGTCGGGGTGTTACCGGACGAGAAAGGTGCCGCCAGAAAATTGAAGGTCCAGGCTTCACGGTTCGTGCTGATAAAAGACATTCTATATAAAAGAGGTTTTTCCCGACCATACCTGAGGTGTTTGTGCAAAGAAGAGGCGAATTATGTAATGAAAGAGGTGCACGAGGGTATGTGCAGAAACCACTCAGGGGCGCGATCACTGGTACATAAACTGATCCGTGCAGGGTACTACTGGCCTACAATGATGAAGGACGCGCAAACCTATGTCCAATGTTGCGACAAATGCCAGAGGTTCAGCAACTTCATCAGGCAGCTGTTCGAAGAGCTGACACCTATGACGGCACCCTGGCCGTTTGCACAATGGGGACTCGACATTATGGGCCCTTTTCCTACAACAGTCAGGCAGTTAAAATTCTTGGTCGTCGACATAGACTACTTCACCAAGTGGGTCGAGGTGGAAGCTTTAGCCACCATTACGGAGAAAAATGTCCGAAGTTTTGTCTGGAGAAACATCATATGCAGGTACGGGATACCCAGGGTACTGGTCTCTGACAACGGCAAACAGTTCGACAACAATACTTTTAGAGACTTCTACGCAGAACTAGGGACCAGGAATCATTACTCGTCACCCGCACAGCCACAGGCGAACGGGCAGGTAGAGGTCACAAACCGGTCCCTACTCAAGATAATCAAGACCCGTCTTGAAAGAGCAAAAGGCTTATGGCCAGACGAACTACCTAGCGTCCTATGGGCATACCGGACCACAGCAAGAACACCCACTGGAGAAACACCTTTCCGACTTGCGTATGGGACAGAAGCTGTCATCCCTGCAGAAGTGGGACTCACCAGCTACCGGGTGGAGAGCTACGACGAAGATGGAAACAAAGAAGCTATGCGCCTCCAACTTGATCTACTGGACGAAGTCAGAGCGACGACCGAGTAAAGGCTAGCACGCTATCAGAATCTCATGGCGAGACATTACAACAACAAAGTAAGGCGCCAGGACTTCGGGGTCGGGGACCTAGTGCTGCGGAAAGTAATGGGTGCCGCTAGAGACTCCTCGCAAGGGAAACTCGGCCCCAACTGGGAAGGACCCTACAGGATCATGTCGTGGCAAAGGAAGGGGACCTACCACCTCGAGACGTTGGAGGGACGAAAGCTACAGCACCCATGGAACTCAGAGCATCTTCAGAAATACTACCCGTAGAAAGAAGAAGGATATGAGAAAGACTTTCATTTTCCCCTATTTATTTTTCTGTCAACTTTTACTACGTTTTTTCCTACTTTTGATACAATCTCTTTGTGCCCTTTTAAGCCCTAGGGGGCAGGCACTTGGTTTTTTTTTTTTTTTTTTTTTTTTTTATTCGTTTATTTAAGTGATTCACAGACAATTTAATTTTTTATGGATGTGGATATGCTACAAAGAACATGTCCACAAAGTGGACGGATCACCAAAAAAGGTGAAAATATTTTACAAGTCCATAAACTGGACGGTATAACCGCCACAAAGTGGACGGATCACTACGACGGTAAAAGAACTGTCCATAAAGTGGACGGATCACCAAAAAGGTGAAAATATTTTACAAGTCCACAAACTGGACGGTATAACCGCAACAAAGTGGACGGATCACTACGACGGTAAAAGAACTGTTCACAAAGTGGACGGATCACCAAAAAGGTGAAAATATTTTACAAGTCCATAAACTGGACGGTATAACCGCCACAAAGTGGACGGATCACTACGACGGTAAAAGAACTGTCCACAAAGTGGACGGATCACTAAAAAGGTGAAAATATTTTACAAGTCCATAAACTGGACGGTATAACCGCCACAAAGTGGATGGGTCAATACGACGGTAAAAGAACTGTCCACAAAGTGGACGGATCACCAAAAAGGCGAAAATATTTTACAAGTCCATAAAATTGGATGGTATAACCGCCACAAAGTGGACGGGTCACCATGACGGTGAATTAAGTCCACAAACTGGACGACATTTTTAAAAGATGATGTAACCGCCACAAACTGGACGGATCACCATTCGATAAAAACTGTCCACAAAGTGGACGGACCGCAAAAACGATTGAAATTTGTCCATAAAACGGACGGTGCTATAACACCCACAAAGTGGACGGATAACAAAGAGCTGCCCACAAAGTGGACGGACCACAGTAAAGGCTAAAATGGACAGATCATAAATAGATGCGACCCGTTCACTTATTCATAAATCAGATGGACCCTCCAAAACAGTAGTTTGCCCAAATTAACACTAACATACAAGAAGACGGAGAGAAAAATCCTTAACGGATGCAAATACTCAAGCAACAACAAAAATATGCGTAAACGTATTATGAAAGTAGAACATTGTTCGGTACAAAAGCTAACTTAAAGCAAACCGTCCTCAAACTACTAAAAACATATAAAAAGGGGACAGATCCTCCTAAAAAATTACAAAGATCAATCTACTTTCTTGGGGTCGGCATCAGGAACCTCCTTTGGCACAGCTGATTCTCTGTCACCCTGAGTTGTTTTGTCTCCGAAGAGGTCCTCCGTATTTTCGGAAGCAACGGGAATAGCAGAGGTCTGGCCTTGGTCGTCAACTTTGATCATTGACATATCCAGCTCAGGATAGATCTTTTTGATCTGACGATGCGAGTCATCAAAGCCTTGCAGAAAAGAGTCCGCCAGCTCGCTCAACAAAGAGTCTGAGTCACGGTACTCCTGGACGGCTACTACCTTAGCTTGACGGATCTCTTCCTTCAACGCTTTAATTTCCTTCTCCTTCTTCTCTAAGACCGACGACGCCTCGTCCGTCTTCTGCTCCAGTTCTTTCCTTGCTTGCTCAGAGAGCTCCAGCTTCTTCTCCATGTTGGACTTCCATTTATGGAGTTGACCAAGCTCTTCCTCCGTCTGTTCTGCCTTTGCACGCACTCGGTCCAGAGCATTTTCACGGTTAAGGCATCGATCCAACAATCCCTTCATCATGACCAACGCCTACAAAACGACAAGAGAGTCCGTCACATAAAAAAAAAAAAAAAAAACATAATTGACGGGCAAAACTTACTTGAGCAACGGCGAAGAGGCCCATCTCTCCCATAGCTTCCGTCAAGTGGTTTCCAAGGTCTTCATAGTCCTCCGCCGTGATAATAGATGACAGTTTCTCCAAAGCATACTTGGAGTCGTCGCGGAGGAGCGGAGGAGGTCTCTCTTGTTTGGAGTCCGAGGCCTTCATAAAACCCTTACCTGTCCCATGCTTAGCTGGGGTGACGGTCTTGACACCCTCAGCCATCAAGCCAACGACTGGTTCAAGAGAGATCTTGGGTTGTTTAGCCGGACGGTCAGATTTTGATGTCGGCTTCCTCTTCGAGGCTGGAGCCGACCCCTTTGGTACCACCTCGCCGGATTCCTTCTTTTTGACGGCTTGGGATTTAATCAAAGCTCTCCTTTTTGCGTCTTCCATCTCTGTAAAAAATGACGGATGAAATTAAACTAGTACAGTTAAGTAAAGGGCAAAGTAAAATCGACGGGCTTACGTCTATGCACTCGCTCGTCGTATGTAATAGCCTCTTGGGTGGGCTCGGGACCGTCACAGTACCAATGTATGGTCTTCGGGTTCACCAACTTAGCCTAGGTCCTTTCCTCCGGCTTAGTTTTTCTGCAAATCTTTTCAAGGAAACTGAATTCCTCAAGGCTAACTTGAGGGTGCCGTCTACCTGCAGAGAAAGACGATCAAAATATACACATAAAAATGGACGGGTATGAAAAAGTATTATAAAAATGGGACGGGTGCATACACGATTGGTTTATTACTCCCCAGGTTGTATCAACAGGCATGTACTCCGTCTCCCCTGGACGGTTCATCCATCTGTCACCCTTCAGGAAGAAGTAGCGACTCTTCCAGTCTCTATTTGAGTCTGGGGTCTCAAAGATAATCTTCAACAAGGGACTTCGACTAGCAAAACTATACATCCCCCTTGATCTATCAATCTCGTCAGGACGGTAACAGTGAAGAAACTCACGGACCGTCAATCTCCTTTCTCCATTTGACACTGCACCATAAAGAATCTCCATTGCTATGAAGACCCTCCAGGCATTCGGAGAAATCTGGGTGACGAACAATCCCAGATAGTGCAAGAGTTCCCTATGAAGTGTAGAGAGCGGGAACCGAAGTCCTGCCTTCAACACCTGCTCGTATACTCCAACACCTTCTACCCCTTCATAGTAACACTTCTCCGACACATAGGGTAGACGGATGGGAATGTAATCCGGAATCTGGAAGTTGGTTCTAAAAGTACTGAAATGTCTCTCCCTGATGACGGATGTGAACCTATGCACTGTCCACTCTGGTAACATGATGAACTGCCTTAGTCCATCAGCACCTACAACGGACTCCAGTGCTTGATTCCCGTCGTCATCAGAACCCTCTATCTCAACTATCTCCACATCCTCATTTGTTGAGGACGAAGAGGATTCAGACGGACTCCTATCTTCGCCGGGACTCTCTTGGTCTTTATGATCGGACGGGTATACATTCTCGTATTCCGTCCCGTCACGAACCACCGACTGGTTACTTGACGCACTAGACATTTCCTACAAATCGACAGTAAAACCTAAGACTGACGAGTTTGAAAGTGTTGACGGGTGTAATAAGCCTAACAAAAATGCATGGACGGAAATGTAACTTGACTATGATATTAAAGTAAGTACTTACCACTCTTGGAGGAAAATTGACGGTTGGTGTGTTCTGCGGATACAAGTCCTCGACGGAGTGCTCTGACAAGGTTGACGAGTTCGCTCTGACAAACGATTCTTGATTGAAAATAGTAGAAATGGAAGAGTAATGCGCTTTATATATATGGGAAATGCACGGAAGACGAAGCGACGCTTCGATCCGATACAAAGCCCATTCAGATATTGACACGTGGCATACCTAATAAATGCTGACAACCTGTCAGCTCACGTCAACAGATTGTACCCTTCTTGGTGCCGTCAACTTCATAAATCTCAATTGACGGGTTTATCCATTTGGAACCGTCATCATCATGAATTATAGTCGTCATCCCCCTAATTTTTACAGCCGTCACCCTAATGATCCGTCCATTAAAAACATTGACGGACCATAGGGTGAAGGGGGCAATTGATGGGTAAAAAATTGTGCAACATCTGGGCCTGACGGATTCAGGATCATGGGCCGACATTAAGCAGAGGCCCAAGGCTTAGCCCCGCCTACAATGCTTGATACGCACGTATAGAATCGGAGGGAATCCCAGAAAATCAGGTGGTTCGCACTAGGGCAATTCTAGAAGATCCGCCTTAATGAAGAGACTCGCTCTACAAGGAAATATTTGCCCATCACATTAGGGATTTCATAGTTCTACAAGGAAAAGACTTCTAGTCCAAAGAGGAAAAGTCGACCTTCTTCTACTATAAAAGCTTGAATATTCTCGCAAATCAAGGTACGCAAAAAACCCTCTCTAGCACCCTAGAGTTGAGAACAATACTAACTTGATCGTCGGAGGGTATTTGGTCGACACCACACCGGTGCCCACGGCGAGAACACTTTCTTTTTCTTTGCAGGTTGCTAGTTGCGGCGAGCGTGGACTGTGCGGCTCACTGGTGATTTCACGGCATCATCACTTTCCATCCCTAATTCTCGGCCAAATAAAAAAATCCTCCTTTCTAGTCACTCACAGAGGAACTTCCTTTATTTTCTAAGCCTCGAATAGGAGAAACATCCGATCAATTTTCTGGTTATCCCACCACCATGTTACTGGATTAATCAATTTTGATACTCGTAGATCATCTGTGGAGCCATCCCGAGGTGAGGCAATTTTTGTTGGAAAACTACTAAGAAGCCAATTATCCTCATAGACCTGGATACTCAAAACCATCCCCCACTCTCCATAGCAAACCATCTGATACTACTAGCCTGGCTTTTAAGATGCTTTGCCAAGCATATGATCGCAAAGAGATTTTTGCATCCAAAACTGAGCCCGGTGGAAAATATTTTGCCTTAAAAACTCAATAAAAGAGAGAGGATTGATCACTCAATAAAAGCCAAACCTGTTTTGCCAGTATCGCATTATTAAATTTTAATAAGTTTTTAAAGCCTAAACCACCAAAAGATTTTGGTTGGCAAAGAACAATGAATCTTTTGTTGTTCACCCCGTTGCCCCTACCAAAAATTTCTTATCAACATTGTAATTTCATGATAGAGATCTATGGGTAGTTTAAAGCAACTCATGGCAAAATTCGGGATAACTTGTACAACGGCCTTTAGTAGGACCTCTCTCCCTGCTTGGTACAGTAGTTGTTTCTTCCACCCTTGCAATTTATTCCAAACTCACTCTTTAATATAATTTAGGTTCACTTTTTTGTTCCTCCCTACTACCGATGGAAGCCCAAAATATTTCTCATACTCTCGAACTTTAGGAACACCTAAGAAGTTTGAATTTTCCTCTTTTCTTTCCACAAAAACTGCTTTGCTGAAAAGGATTTTAGTTTTCTCTCTATTTATTTGTTGTAATGAAAAATGCTTAAAAAGAGTGTTAGAATTATGGTTAAGTGATTAAACTCACAATTTCTTGATAACTTAAACTTTTAGGACAATCGGTAATTTAACATGGTATTAGAACAAGAGATCTTGAGTGAGATCCTTGTATTCACTCTACCTCCTATTTAATATGTTAAATTCCCACTTGTTGGACCTCCACTTATTAATGGGAAGTTTAGGCCCACAAGTGAGGGGGAGTATTAGAATTATGGTTAAGTAATTAAACTCACCATTTCCTGATAGTTTAAACTTTTGGGACAATCGGTAATTTAACAAAAAGTAGAATTTCTTGAATAGAATGGAGATCACCTATAGTTATAGGTGGCTAATCTGTGGGCTTGTTCTACACAAAGAAAAGCCTCGAATCTGATCCTCCCTTGCTACCGTGTGGAGTAACCTATTTAGACCTTCTGAGCAAAGAAGACAAAGGTAAGGGAAAAGAGGGTCTCCTTGCCGAATACCTCTTGAAGGAAGAATATCACCCTTTGGTTCCCCATTTACCAGGATAGAGTAAGAGACTGAGCTAATACACCTCATGATAAGTGTAATCCATTTAACACCAAAACCCATTTTTTCCATGATTTGTTTCCAAGAAACTCCACTCCATTTTGTCGTACGCTTTACTCATATCCAGCTTTAAAGCCATAAAAACCATCTTCTTCGCTTTCTAAATCTTTATATGATGTAATGTCTCAAATGCTACTAATATGTTATCAAAGATGGCCTTATCCAACTGAAAAGCACTCTGGGATTCTGAGATTGAATTAGGTAGAAACTGTTTCAACCTGTTTGCAACTACTTTGAAGACAGGTTTATACAAGATATTACATTAAGAAATCCAGTGATATTCTGATACACAGGTTAGGCTTTTTTTTCCTTTGGAATTAAAGTAACAAATGTGTGGTTTATAAAGGAGGGGAAAGAACTTGTATTTAGGCAATGCAGCACAGCTTGAGAGACATCATCCCCAACATCCTACCAATAGTTTTGGAAAAACAAAGGTAGCAAACCATCTAGTCCTGAAGCTTTTTGCAGTTCCATTTGTTTCAAAGCCCTCTCCACCTCATCCTTAGTATACTCGGCCTCTAGCCAAAAATTCATATCATCAATCACTACCTTTGGAATGTCAACCATGATAGCATCAAGATTGTTGGGATTAGATGATGTAAAAAGAGACTAATAATAATCAATGAGGATGTTGGAAATGCTTTCTTCATCAGAACATGTGACCCCTTCAAAATTTTCAAGTTTAGAAATTTTATTCCGGCGGAATCAGTGTGTGGCCCTACTATGGAAAAACCTAGTATTTTTATCACCCTCTTGGACCCATAGAGCTCTCAACCATTGCTTCCACATCTGTTCTTCCTTTACTAGAAGACCGTTAATCTCACATTTCAAACTTATCACCCGGTCCATACTCCCACCATTTATAGCTACTTCCTTGGCTTCTTAAGTTGTTTTTTTTTTTTTTTTTTCTTAACTTTTTCAAGACATTTCCAAAGACTAATCAGCTCCACCACATCAATTTTGATTGGCATCTTAGAATTTTACCTTCCACTCTCTTCATCGGATCCCCTAGAAAATCATCCCTCCAAGCTGATTTTATCACCTCTCTACACCCTTCATCTTCCATCCACATCTTTTCAAACCTCCAAGGTTTAAGGTTTTTTTTTTTTTTTTTTGGCATTCCATCAAGGAAGATAACAATGGGTTTATGATTAGAAGTCCTACATTCTAAGTGTAATACTTTAATAGCTGGAAATTGTTCCAACGAGCTTACTGTAGCCACTACCCTATCCAATCATTCCCAAACTATTTGTCCTTGTCGTTGTCCATTGCACAAAGTAAACTTTCCCCCTTCTCCCAAATCTTGAAATCCACATTCACCCAATACATCCTTGAAATCTTATATTTGTCTAACTGGTCGTAACCTTCCTCCCAATTTTTCATGTGCCCGGGTTATCTCATTAAAATCCCTAGTGCAAAGCCATGGCACCGAGTGCCTTAGTTTTAGCTTGAGTTGCTTAAGAAACATGGTGGTTCTTTGTATCTGGCTCCTCATAGAACCCCGTAAACCTCCATTCATCCTCCTTCCCTTGATTAATAATTGCATCGATATGATTTGGGGAATACGTATCAGCTGTAAAATCAAAATCAAACTTCCAAAAAACTACCACATCTCCTCCTCTACCTACCCTTGAAACCTCCAACATGCCTGCATATTTAATTCGTGACTTTATTTTTTCTAGCCTAGCTTTATCCAGCCATATTTTTGGCTCTTGTGCTTGTATTAAATTCACGAGCTCTTGTTATGTCTGTAAGCTCCCAATCCCACGACAGTTCCAAACCAAGAGACACATTGGTTTTGGCAGGACTGTGAAACAGACTCCGCCAATACATTGACATTTTTCTTGTCATTATGGGAAACCACCCTCCTCTTCTTCAATGCCTCACAACAACTTTCCTCATCATGATTTTGTTTTGCCAAAGCCGGACCATACATCAAAAAATGCCCATTGTTTTTTTCCTTAACGAGCTTTTTCCATTTTTTTGCCAATGTAGACTTGGTTCAAGTTCTCTACGGGTTTCATCTTTGGGTTATTATTAGACATAGCAATAGGCTCATGCCCACTTCTTCCTAAAACCACTTGGTCATGTGACATAGGTTGAGTTTCAAAAATAATGAGATTCTCTGCAAGTTTATCCCGATAAGGATCATGGACAATTACCTTGCTAGGATCCACCTTAAAATCGAGAATATTATTTTCAGCACCATCAAATCTCCTTAATTCATGGTCAATCTCGAAAACCCTGCTATCCAAATCTTCTCTATGATTGGCTCGACTATCTTTAATTGGATTTGAAATTGGCTGTTGAAAGCTCAGATTTGTGCTAAAACACACGAGCTTGTTTAGACCCCAATTTTAAAATTACGGCTAGATTGCTTTTACTCTAACTTATCTAAGTGCGGAACAAGAGTAAATGAAGCGTAATCACCGGAACTACTCTAGTGCATAAACATGAACAATAAACAATAAATGTAAAGTACAAGAGTAAAGGAAGAGAGATGCAAACATAAGATAACACTAAGTTGTGTTATCGAAGAGGAAACCGAAGAACTCAGCTAAAAACCTTTTTTGCGATCCTTTAAGTTGAAATCGATCCACTAGTGAATAAGTTGGAGTACACGAATAATAAAAGACCCTCCAAGCTTAGTCTACCCAATGTACTTGAGCCCTCCAAGCTCCTGCTACCAATGGACTTCTTAGAGTCTTGTCTTCACAAGCTTTCCGGATCCTGCAATACTGCCCGGTTGCATCCACCAAGCCTTACCAGCTTCTTTTGGCAAATCCTTAAAACTTCCCAAGCTCTAAAACACTCTCTACACTCTGAATAGGTGTGGGTTGTGTTTGGGTATAGATCTCCTCTCAAGGTATGACAATGGGAAAGGGAAGGAGAAGAGGCTACAATGATTTCTCACTACAGATGAGTAGCTCTCTCTCTAAAAGATGAGTGTGTTGTGTTGTGGAAACCTATCTAGAGTTTTCTCTCTCAAAATAGCCTCATTTACTTTTGTGGGTAATTAGAGTATCTATAGTATGGGTAAAGGGTAAGAAAGTCACACTTAAAATCCTCTACGTAGAGAGTTTCACGGGTACCTCGCGAGATGGCTTGTCTCGCGAAGTACTCACGAAATGCTGCCTGGCACTTGACTATTTAGCTTCCAGCATGTGCTTCTCACATGCCCTTGATGAGAATGCAAAATGTCATATTTTTCTCCCTTAATGTTTAGTCTTTCTATATTTTTTTAGTGCCTAAATGTACTCAAATTCTTATATTTTGATTTAGGATGCAAATTGAGGCATTAAGTGCAAAACGTAGCTAATTAGGCGATTCTGGACAGCTTTGACATTGTTTCATAATCTAAGCATAACTCTCTCATCAGAGCTCTGATTGAGATGATTCAAGATTTTATGGAACACCAAGACAAAGCTCTACAACTTTCATGTTTTGAGTTTTGACAGATACAGGCTTCATCATGGTCAAAATCGGGCTTGAAATTGCTACACCTGCATTGTTGACGTTCTAAAATGTTCCTTTGCTTGCAATTCTAATATGCAGATCTGATGTGGTTTATTTTTGGAAGCTTCCAGATCTGATGCACAAAAATTCCAGCTGAAAAACACCACTTTCCTAGTTATATTAGGACTTTGTTTTATTTTTAGTATTTTTCCTTAATTAGTCAGATTTGGATATTATTATTGAGAATATTTTTAGGGGATTTTGTAGGCTTGGAAAAGGGGGAATTAACATGTAAAAGAAGGGAGGAGAAATCAGATTACACACACGCCTCTCTCTCCCTCTTCTCTAATTTTCTCCTTTGAGTTTTCATCATGGCCTTGCGTGGCTAAAACTTTTATACTTGGCCGAAGGAAACTGAAGCCTCGGAATCAATAAAACTGTGAGATCTAATTTGTTTTTATTGTTCAATTTATGCTCTGAATATCGAATTTTCTTCTATGCCTATTTTCATGATTGTCTCATTTAATTACTAGGAGGCCTACTAGTTTATTATTCGTTAGATATCAAATCCATAATTGCTTAATCTCTCTAACTTGTGAAGCAACCAAGATTTAATGGTTTGCTACGTTAGAAATTATTAGATCTTAGGAAGAACACTCGACTAAATTAAATACAATCGCTTGTGCTTGTGTTGTTTAGTTTCACCGATCTCTTTAATTCTTAAGGCTGTTACTAGATTAAACCTTTAGCGCTTGTCTTGGCTTGTTTAGTAGTTAGGGTTTATTAGATCGCTGGTTTTCTAATTAACTACGACTAAGGAGAGATAGCAAAATAGTTCCAACGGTGAGTATTCAAAGTGTGAATTGATATATACTTGTATCGATGATCAGTTGTAAAATTCCAATGGTGGATGTTGACTTATACCAAGGTTTGTTATTTTGATTGATTTCGATACTTTAATTTGAATTGTTCCTTAGTTTTTTTTTTCTTCTTAAAATTGTTTTCATTATACTCAACCCCCTCCCCCTCCTTGTTCACGTGGCATAAAACTAGGCTAGATACTCTCCGTGGGAAAAATCCTTACTCGCACTACTACATATATTTTTAGGAGTATAGGTTTTATTTTTGGTTGCCTGCGACAGCACACCAGCCCTTTTCGCAGGAACCTTTCTCGCGAACTTCTTGTGAGCTAGTCATGAAACTGCACTGATCTTCATTTCATGCTTGATTGTTCACTAAGTTAATACTAAACCCAATACAATAAACTCCCACAAAATACAAGGAACAAAATTAATGCAATTACAACACTTTTTGTCATGGAATAAAGCCAGCAAAAAACATAGTTGAAAATCACAACTTTACAGTTGTCCTTCAGTTGACTCTTTTGAAAAAAGATTCTCATTTATCCCCCCCCCCCCCCCCCTCCCCTCTCCCAAAAAAAAAAATCAATCACCGTCACTTTCCATATCTTGTACTTGACCAATCTAGAGACAAGTTTGGTCGGCTCTTTTCAATCATCAAAGAAACCTCACCGTCACTTTGATTTTTTCTCAAAGAGGCTTTCTTCTTCCTATATTCATAAAAACCCAACACCCTAACCACAGCTTTTCGAAACATAGCTACTGGACCTACGCGTATCCATGGACCATATTCTTGATCTTCCTTGGTCAAAGTTCCGTCACTCTCTATCCATCAATTACAATCTTTATTAACATGATTCAAACACTACACTAGTAGAAGATGTTAGGTAACCTCTCATATTTAAAGGAAACCCAAGTCTTAGTCCCTTCCTCCAGAGAAATAATACGGCCGTGAGAAAGAGGTAAGGAGACATCCACTGTTACATGAACCCTTAAAAATCTTCCCCCCTCTACCTCGGAATCCTCTGCAGACTTATCTACCACCCCTACAACCTCACATATCTCTTTAGCTACATCCATTTTCATAAAAGCTTGCTAGTATATTGAGAAATTGAACCCATATTGAAACTTTTTCCAAGACCAAATCTTTAATCAGGATTTTTTCTCATATCTTTGCAACATCATAAGATGTTTATCAAAACTCCATGGCTCGCTTGCTAGAATCTTATCAATCTCTTCTTTTTCTTCCAAACAGGAATAACACTACATGGTCACCCGCACTCCTGACCTCAAATTTGTTTCCAGATCGCCACAACGAATTAAAAGTTCTAATGATTGCTTCAGTATTTAGTCCTTGTTGTGAGAAACTTTGCGGCAATGATGAACTCTGTGGATCCCTTTCCTTGGTTAGATAAAGTCCTCTACCTTCCCTATTATTTAAAGAGAGATTGCTCCAATGTTTTGTTAGACTCTCCATCATAGTTGGAAGAGAACAAAACTCTCGTGCTTTTCTGAAAAACCTTAAAGGGAAAAAAAACCTCAAACCCTAGAACAAACTCTCGTATTTTCCTAAAACCTTGAAAAGAAAACCACAAACCCTACAAATAACAGTGTTACCTTAGGGACCCAAAACCTTACTAGAAGGGACAACTATTCTACTACGTAAGAGAAGTTAGGAGTGCCTAGAATTTCTTAGTGACTAGAGAAACTTGATGGATGTGATGTTGGTTCATACATTTTGATAGTAATCAATTTGGTCGTATTATTTTTAACTTGCAATTAATTTGGTTCCTACTATCAACTCACTAAGGGTGGCTATATGCATCTTGGGGCCTAAGGTGAAGATTTTTTTTTTTAATAAGATAGTGATATTAACAAAAAAAAATTGAAGTTTTTTTTTTTTTTTTTGTTTTTTTGGAATTTTTATGTTTTGTTGATTTGTTTTGTTTTGTTGAGAGCAAAATAGAAAGGGAGAGAGATTTGAGCTTCCGATCACAAAAAAAAAAAAAAAAATATATATATATATATATTTTTTTTTTGTTTTCTATATTTTGGGTATAATTCATTGGCCTCCTTTCTTTCTTCTTCTTTTTCCCTAACAAGTCTTTCCCCTTATTTATTGCTATATTTTTGGCATCCTTCCTTTCTTTCTCTCTACATTTGTTTTCCTTATATTCTTGCTATAATTTGGGGTTTAATTTATTCATTTTACATAATTAACCCCCCCCCCTTTTTACTTTTTGGAATCAAAGAACTAACCTAATTGGATAAAATTTGGACGCCTTAGGTGGTTGCCTAACTCGGCTAAGGTAAGAGTCAGCATTGCAACTCACTAATGGAAAATGTTTACTGGGTGCACAACGTATATCGTTTGCACACTTAATACTTACGTGGCTAATAAAATAAGAAAAATGATATGTTAATAACATTTTTACAATAAATCTTATGTAGTAGGTTATTATTGGTAGACAACAAAATAAATTCAGTTGTGGGTTCAAATTAGGACTAGTAAGTAACAATTACTACCTATGATTTATTGTGAAAATATTATGAATATAACACTTTTCTTATAAAATAAAAAAAAGTTACTGGACATTTAAAAATTGCCACATTAAAATTAAAAAAATAAAAATAAATTAAATAAAACATTAATCTTCATTCCTCAATTTACAAGAAAAATGAAAAAAATAATTTTAAAAAATCTTAATCTGCAATTTTTTTTTTCCTTTCAATTTCTTGGCAACCAAACACATCAAAATCAAACCTTTCGAAATTTCCACTTGCTTACTTTACAATTTGCACAAAATGGCTGCGAATCCAAATGAGCTTCCAGGGTCATAAATGACTCAACTTAAAGTCATACTAGTAGATACTAGTCTAATTAACCCATGAAAATCAAGATTTTCTCTGTATTTCTATTTTTGATTTTCTCTCTTAACCTCAAGTGTCTAAATACAATCCAAGATTCTAGTAATAACAAGTCATTCAAAAAGCTTATAAAAAAGCCTAGAATTTAGAGTAGAGGTCTGTTGCAATGTGCTAGACATGTATACTCTGATCAAAATGTACCTCGGTGCTGAACTTAAACATATCAAGATAATTAGTTAGAGGCATTCCCTGGTTTATTAAGTACCCATTGACCCCATTCAGTACATAATTTCCTGCACTCTCCGAATTTGAGGCACCCTTAACTTCTCCATAAGCGGCTCAAAGATCAATTTTTTTAGGGCTGAAAAGAAAACCTCAAAGCGTTTGCCGTGGCCCCCATCAAGTTGACCTTAAGGTGAATCTGTTATCCCTCGTAGTAGGGATGTACTTGCAATTGTTTATCTTTAACTCTATTACTTGAGCATTATTATGATAAAAATCTCCTCAATAGTTTTTCCAGCTCTCTGTGAAGACACAAGAAACATATGCAATGAAGCGAGAGTGCAAGGTTCCGATTTGGATGGAGGAGAGATGGTGTCGCGCTTTTGGAGGGACAGCGGAGATATGATGGAGTGGTGGTGGTGCATAAGTAATTTTTGAATTGAGGATTTAAGTTTTACAAGAATCTGAATTTGGGGAAGGCTAGCATGCACATAAGATAGGGAGAGAGGTGGAAAAAAATTGGCTTTCATTTTAATTAATTTTGAAGAAGGGTGTTTCAGTCTTTTAAGTTTGTTCTATCTAAGCAAAATGCATGTACTTGTCACGTGTAGTAAGATTCGTTAAACATAACAGCAAAAGTAACATCGGGGTGCAAAGTGTGATAGTTTAAGGTGTTAAATGTGCATTCGAATAGTTTTAGCCCTTTAGGGTGCACAACGTAATCTTAGAGTAGTAAAATGTAATTTCCCTAATAAAAGATAACTAGGAATGGCAATGGGTTAGGTCGGGTTGGGTTTCTTTATGCTTGAACTTGACTTGCGGGCCCACCTCGAAACCCAAACCCAGCCCGTTTAATAAATGGATTTTTTTCAGGCCCAAACCCAGCCCATTGAGCCCCACCCAACCCATGCCATTTCAAGGCCCAATCCATGGCCTAAATAAAAAAATAAAAAAAGTTTGCCTGAAGCCCTAAACCTCCAAAAACCTAGATTAGAAACCCAAACAAAAACCCCAAGATCATGTTCATCAATCTAGATCAAAAACCCCAAAAAAGAAATCCCAAGAGGCCAAGATCATGTTCATCAATCTAGATCAAAAACCCAAAAAAAAAAAAACAAAAACCCTAAGATCATGTTCTTCAATCGGACTAGAGTAGCCACCAAAACCCCAAACACAAACACAAAAATTTCAGATTTTTTATTTTCCCTTTCAAAATCACAAACACAAACACAAACACAGAAATCACAAACACAAAAATTTTAGATTCATAATTTTCCCTTTCAAAATCACAAACACAAATCCTAACACAAACATAAACACATAAATCACAAAAAAAAAGAAAAAAAAAGAGAACATATTATTGAGAAATAGGAATGGCAACGAACCCAAACCCTAACAGGAACCCAAACCCTAATGAAGGCAAAGGTCCCAAACCTTAACGAACCCAAACAAGAAAAAAAAAATTAGAGAGAAGAACATATCATTGAAGGTGTAGGGAGGAGGGAGAGTGGGAGCGATTGTGGGGGGGGGGAGGGGACGGTAAGGCCGTAAGGTTGTGACTGTGGCTGTGCGGGTCGATGAGAGTGATGTCTTGAGGAGTTGAGGGGGGGGGGTGGTGAGGCTGTGGCTATGTGGCCGTGACTGTAAGAGTGACTGGAGATTGAGAGAGGGTGGGTGGGGACTCAAAGATGAGAATGAGAGAATGAGATAGGAAAGGATTAGGGTCTTGACTAAATAAGTTTATATATATAGTAGATTTTTTGGTAGTTTAGTTTAACGGGTCAGGTCTGGGTCCGAGTTTGGGGCAAGTATCATTAAAACCTGAACTCGACTTAAACCCACTTTGGGTTTTATTTTAAAATCCCAAACCTACATTACTATTTCGTGAGTCGGGTAAAGCCCAACCCATTAGGGTCTGGTTGGGTACTTGCGGGTTGAGTAGAAATTGTCATCCCTAAATATAACTTACTTAATTTGAGGTGACTAGCCTCCCGAACTTGAGAGGGAGAATAGACTTTTTGGGTTAATTTTCTGCTTGAGTTCCATTCATTCTTTCACACAACATAAATAATGCTTATAATGAGATAATAACTATTCTAAAAAATAGTAACTAACTCCTATCAAATACAAATTTGAAACAATAACAACCTAATCTACTATTACTAATTTATTATTCAAATTCAAACTTCATTATGCTTTATCTTCCATGTGGCCTTGGGATATAACAGAAATCATGAACATATTCAATTCATATCTTTGCCCTAAATCTTTTGGAAGAAAAAAATTCACATCTCCTGGTTCATTCACTGCTTGGCCCAACCACTAACAAAACTTTTGGATGTAGTTCAGCAAATTATGGGCTTCTTTCACTTTCTTAAGCGAAATTGGGGAATCCTAAAGCTGGCATTGTTTCAAATTAGGATGACATAGTATTATTCATCATGATATGTTGTGGAATGCACTACAGAATCATCAGAAAAAATGTTATTCCACGCCTGAAATTGACTTGTACATGTGCTAGAGGGGTGTGGAAGCAACAATTTCATATCTGAATGAAGTAGAGGTTCTCTTATTTGAATCTATAAACTAAACTAGGGATGAATGACTAACCTACAAGATCAGTCATCAAATACAAATTAACAATTATTAACAAGTTGAGTTAAAAGCAATTATTGGTCAACAAAAGAAAATGAAGAATATTCAAGTATTTTTATGTTGATGAACTGCTTTAAGTAGCTATTGCAAATCCTTCATCAGTGTCACCAAAAACGCGGTTCAAAATCATAGCTAATCGAACTCCACCCTGAGCAATTTGTTTCATAACGATTGGCATCCTTGAGTCGAAGTAATCATCTAAAAGCACACAAAATATGCAAATTAACTACCATGTCATCCTAATAATTTGAAACAAGGCTAGCTGTTAATCACTTTTTTATGCCCTGATTTGTTTTGTAATTTGATGATGGTCGAAATTGTAATATTCTTTTTTTATTTTATGCTTGACAAATTGGAACAAATGGAAAATCCTAAATACATAAATTTCAAACAAGAAGATTGAAATATACCCTCAATTTGCTAGATCTAGCATGTTGTAATTGGTAATGGATTGACATGAATAATTTTCCATTTTAAACTGGCTTTGGTGTTTATGATGTGAGGGGGATTTGCATACCTGCTAGAGTTGTACCAGTGTCAACTCCTTTGTAACCCCATTTGCAAGCTATGTTTATGCTCTCTATAGCCCACCTGCATATAGACCACCATTAGGGAAAAAAGAAAGAGAGGGGAAAAAAATCGAAGTTGGAAAGTGATTTGTAAGAGCTAAGGGGTGTGTTTGTGTTATCCGAGTGTATTTGTGTTGTTTGTGTGTTTGCATTCCTACATGCATGTGTAAAGGATGTTTTATGTATGGACAAAGTTTAACAACAAAATTAGTTGCAGCATAAAACTACAACCTTACTCAATAAAATAAACATTATTACATATTTTTAAAATCTAATCATTGAATTGCATATTTTTTATGCTTTTAATATGCATGCCAACTTTTGTGTCAATCGAAAATTATTTACTATATGATTTATAAGTTTTTTTTTTAATACATAATTTTAAACTACAAAAACTTGCAATTTAAACAATTTATTAATGACATTGCTATTGATTCTTAATCTTCTAGAAATTTTGCAAGTATGGAGAATATAAGAAGAAGATGTAATCTAATGATGAATTTGTTAAAATTCACCTCCAATAAAAAGTTATTGAGTAAGGTTGCAACCTAAGACTACAATCTCACTAAATAAAATAAACATTACTACGTATTTTTAAATCTAACCGTTGAATTGTATGTTCTTTACGCTCTTAATACACATGTCAAATTTTGTATCAGTCGGATATTATTTACTATATAATTTATAAGATTATATTTTATGCATAATTTTAAATTTCAAAAACTTGCAATTTAAAAAATTTATTAATGGCATAGTTATCGATCTTTAATTTTTTAGAAATTTTGCAAGAAGCATTTGTTGAAAAATAAATCTGAATAATGGGTATGAGAGAGAGAGAGAGAGAGAATCACTTGGTTACGCATGAAATAATATCATCGCAATGTTCCCATGATGAAACATCAGAAGACCAGATTCCCTGTAACTATATAGTTAATAATCAAAAGCAACTAATTTCATTATTGGAAAAAATGAATCTTGTTTCTTAAATGCTAGTGAGGAAATTAATTAGTTGGTCTTACATCGGTGAAGTTTCCCTCTATGTCTTTTTGGAGGAGATACATGTCTTTTTCATAATAATCTGATAGAGCAGTTAGAACGATCTCCCTATCCCATACCTGTACGTAAAGTTAATAGAGAGTTATTTAAACTATGAAGAGTTTTCAAAAACTTAAAAAAGACACATAGATTATCACTTATTATGGAGATCCTATCTAGGCAGCTTACATGATGCAGATTAGATTTATGCCTAAACCAGCGTAGATTTATGGTGTTTCCTCCTTCATCGCTTGTAAATCCGACATGCATTGGCTGGAGAAATCAAGAAAATAAAAATGATCTTTTTTGGACAAGTGATAATTTTATCAAAGAAAAAAGATGTTAAAATTCTCACATACTTGATGGATATCTCCCATGAAGTGTGACAAGAATAAAAAGGCCTCAGTCATATTATCTGCAAATATATATATATATACACACATGGTACTGCTAAACCAAAACAATCTTATACATAACTAATTAGGACAAACTATACACTCAAATTTTGTTTCATCGGATTTCCTTACATCTACGATCAGCACTTCCCTCTCTGTAGTCCACAAGCTGAGAGGTGAAATTTTGAACGGCACCTGCAACACACATGTCCTCCACTCCATGCGGATCATGACAGTCCCCTAACCGCATGCCATGTTAACATTTTTTTTTAATAAAAAAAAAAAATTTAATTGCAAATATACTTATATCACCAAAAAGAAGAAAATATTTGGCTTACTTTGATAATTGAAAGTGCACTCATCATCGGGTGTGTCAATGAAATGAAGTGGGCTTGTCCACCGATATTTATGCCAATGCCGGATTTGGTCAGGCCATGTACAAAGGGCCAACAGGTCGCCATTGACATTAAGGGGTAATAAGTTTTGAATAGCTTCTAATGCTTCAGACCCTATTAATTAAGCAAGCAAGTAGTAGCAATTAGTTAGTCATCATCATTATATTTGATTGATTGTGGTGTACAACATATTGTTATTTTTAAAGACGACGAAGCCGCAATTATTCCTTGGAGATTTTACACATTTGATTGCATCTCTCTCTCTCTCTCTCTCTCTCTCTCTCTCTCTCGCATGTCTTTGTTCTTGTGTACTCACTCACTCTAAAATGATTAATTGAATGAATTCTGGGCCACACACTATTCTCATAGGATTGGACCTGATCATAGAAAAAGCGTAGGAGCCAGCTAGGTTGCCCCAAATGGCCAAACCTACATTTAGGTGATTTGTAACCCTCTTTTAACACTTTTGGGCCTTTGATCTTTCTGAAACAAGGTCCTGCCCATACCAAGTCATTCTTAAAGTGTCTTGGCTTCATATTCCACCAATAATAAGACTAACTTTCAATTTTCCAAAAAAACTTAAAAAAAAAAAAACTTTTAATTTCATTAAACAGAATTTTTTTTTTAATATAATTACTATTTATTACTATTATTATTTTCAGAGATTTGATAGGATTTGAATCTATAATGTCAGTTTCATGATGATTGTCTTTTACCATGAAATCAAGACATTAATGAATTCTTTTAGTTGCACAGAATTTGATCTCGGGTTTTTTATTTGACAAAAACAGACTTAATTAACTAAAGTAACTAGTGTTGGATATATATCGGAAACAATTTACATTTTGTGATTATACAAATAAGAATAATATACAGACCTAATCATAAACAAGAACATAGAAAATTCAAAAGCAAGAATAATGACTAAATTAAGAAAATTATACAATAATGAAATAATTCACATACTAGATTTCTAAAGAATTAAAGATGCAAAACTAATTGATTCTTGTGTTTGAAACAACCTCCTTAAGGCAGATATTCCCCTCGCACATTCAGTGGGGCTTAGAGATTCATTAATGTCTGCCTTCCAGAATAAAATAATTAACACCACATAGAAGAAGACATTTCAATCTTCATGCTCAACGAATTGAAATGTGTCTCTTTTTCTCTCTTTGACTTTATGCAGATGTATGCATAAATGTATTGTCTTTGGGAGAATTTCTCAGTCAAAGTAGTTTCATGAAAGAAGGATTATGAATATGTACATTGGTGAACAGACACCCTATTTAGAATAAATTGTTGTGCATAGTCTTACTGACTCAAAAATTAAAATAATAAAATATTATTATTTGGATAAGAGGGCCCAATTCATAGATGCCTAAAACCCGACCTAAAGTCAAACCACATATGCCTAAAACTTGGCCTAAAGTCAAACCTATGAACATATAAACTCATATATTATTTTGTTCATTTCCTTCTTTTTTGAAAGATTATTGGATATACTAACTAACCATTGAACATGATATCTTGAACTGTTCAGCTGTTTGTAATATAATTCACACAACTCCTTTTTGAACATAGCTCGTTCTTATGGTTGTGCTCATTTTGGTCCTGAACATATACTAGTATTTTCATGACATGCTCTAGAGAATTCATCATTGGAACTCTCATAGAAGTGGCTCACTTCACACTTATATAGGTGACTCTTATTTTCTTGTTATATCCCACTTGGATTTTTAAGATATAAGAATTATTGAAAGCAAAGCTTACCTTGATCATTGCTTGTACTTGTAGGCATCACTATTTCATCATAGGAATACTTGGGTGATGTTATCTTAATGGTGATAAGATTAGTCTCCGTGATTCAGTGGTCCTTTTAAACCTTGATCTTGGGATCTCCAATCAACTAGGTTGGGCTGTCATCTTGGAAACATTGACGTTATAGGCTTTAATCCCATCCCCCTCAATAAACATGCAATTTACTTGCTTTCCACTAAAACAATTTATTACAGATTGGTTTTATAATCTGAAAAATATTTCCATTTGAGAGCATGTACTATGTCTACGATGAATATGTCGAGACTTACCATAACTCCATGTCCTACCAAGATATATGAACAAGCACGAGTATCCAGCAATGCATGTTTGTTTAGATTAATGAGACTTGCCAATTATATATGCTCTTCACATAATGACATGGCCTCTTGTGATATCATTAACACACCAATCGCATTAATTTTAAACCCATTTGACATCATTAAATTGTCAAATTTCTCATGTCATTGCATTGGAGCTTGCTTTAATCCATATAAGGATTTAACAAGCCTACACACTTTGTTTCCTTATCTAGGAACCATAAACTCCTCAAGAAATCTCATACATTCCTTTTGTTTGTAGCCTCTACAACAAATTTCACCTTATACTAGTCAATAATTTCATCAACTCTCAAATTCCCAGGTGGTAGATCAACCAATTACCATGCATGGATTTCTAAGATGGGTTTAATGCATTTTTTACACTCTCTTTTCCAACGAGGCACCTCATGTGTGAATATCGCTTCTTTGAAGCCTTGAGGTTCATCTTCTAAAATATGAATTAGAAAATATGAACCATACGAATAGGACATTTTTCTTTTTACTACGCTTAGGTTCAACCTCTCTTCAATCAACTCTTGATTATGAGAGGTACTAAACATAAACTCAAACTTTCTTTCAAGAAAGAATAACACTTGAAATATATTCTAAGTAATTTCCATGCATATCAAAAATAGTATACTCGTAAATTATAAATCAGCATGCACTATCGTTATGACCATAATACAGTCAATGGCTATTAGTCCTAATTTTATCCAAGGAATGGAACCAACACCTTTTCTTAACGCCCCACATTTAAAGAATTTATAGCAAGGTGTATAACCTTTTTATAATTCACATGGTATCTTAGTGGTTTTCTTTAGAGGCAACTCATTTATAATTTCTTTAAAAGCAACTCGTTGAGACTATAATTGGTGAAAAGAATAGCTCCCCCCCCCCCCCCCAAGTTCTATGGCAATCAAGAACTAGTCCCATTCATTGAGTATTTTCTTAATTTTATTCTTATAATTAATGAACATCTTTAATGCCTTATCCTTGCTACTTGGCAAGATCACATAACAGACTCGTGTGCATTCGTAAACAATAAACAACTCAAGCATGTCAAATAAGACATATATCATATATTTCATCCAAAGAAATATTATAAAATAAACATTGGAATTATTGTACACATTACTCTCCAAATAGATTCACACATTTAATTTGTAAGTTATTTAATTATTGTACAAACTTCTCAATGTATTTATTATTTTTTCCTTTTAAATCTTTTTGCATTCTTGTTTATGATTATTGTGGGAGGGATGAACCCGAGAAGCAAAGACACGTTGTATGAAAACATCCTGAAGAGGCAATTAGGCCTCACTGTTCATTAGATTGGGCCCAATCCAGATGAGAAAACCAAACACCAAAAACCAAAGGGAGTATCCTGTCCAAAGAGGCCGAGGAGTAAGCTTCCCTTGGGTGACCGGGGTCTAACCCAAGAACCACCAAGATAGGGGCTGAGGAAGGAATTGGAGACATGTAGGCAAGGGAAGGGGGGAAGTTTCTTGACAAAGCACTTGTCATCTCCACATTAAATGTACTATACTACCTCAGCCTGTTGTATTGATGGCAAAATGACTCATGAATAGTGTTCTTACAGCTTGCAACCTACTCTACCACCACTGCCAAGATAATGATGGGACAAGTATCCAAGTAAGAATCAATAGTAGTCTAAGTGGAAGGTTGTGATGCAACCCTAGGAGCCTATATAAAGGAAGAAAGCTCCTCCAAGAAAGGGGATCAGAAAAAGTGAGGAGAGAGAAATAAAAGCCATAGGGAGAGAAAGTCATTATTGTAAAATCGAGAAGTATGAGCAATAGAACTGTTGCTCCCTGACTAGCCCGAGGAAGAAATTAATATGAGAATCTTTCTTTTTCTCCTTAACTTAGCTCCTGAATTACGCTATTGTTCTTGTCTTTTTCTCTTTTTCTAATTACTGGACTAGGACTACCAAATGTGGTGGGAGTTATCTAAAGTATCCACCTCTATAAATTAGTTGTATTGGACCTTAACCTAACCCATTTTTGATCAAGTTGGGCTGGGCTACACACTCATTTTTAGCCTCCCTACAATTATATATATATATATATATATATATATTCATAATAACAAAAGTAAATTGTTTCTAATATACATATCCAACAATCTTAAAGTAAATTTCACCCCTCACACATACAATGGTGCTTAGAGACTTATGGATGTTTGCCTTCTAGAATAAAATAATCAACAATACAAAGAAGAAGCATTACAATCTTCATGCTCAGTGAATTGGACTGTCTCTTTCTCTCTCTTTGACTTTATACATGCATACAAATATTTTCTATGGGAAAGTTTCTTAATCAAAGTATTTCATGAATGATGGGCTATAAATATGAACGTTGGTGAACAGACACCTATTCAGAATAAACTGTTGTGCACAGATTTACTCAAAAAATAAAAAAATAAAATATTATTATTTGGATAAAAGGGCCTAGCCCACAAATTCCCAAAGTCCAATCCATGAGTATATAAAATATACTCTCTCTCTCTCTTGCCTTTTTTTTATGTAAAACTCAATCATTTTCACTACTTTAATACCATATTCAAATAGACACATTAGGAGTTAAAATTTCTTATTCACCACTTTTAACATTTTTCTAACAACTAGAGCCTATAAATCAAAGGTATTCAATTTCTTAGCACACAGGCAAAGGAAGCATGCAAAAATTTACAATTCCAAATAATTAACAAAAGAATAAAAGGAAAAAGGAAAAGAAATCAATTGTAAAACAAGCAAACGCCAAACAGTTGAGTTAATGTTAGGTAGCCTAGTGAAGCTAACTGAAGAAAGAAAGTTCACGGAAAGTCATCAATGATAGAGTGATAATAAAAGATGATCAAAACCAGTCAACACGACGATACAAAAATAGATTGACAACTATTGCCATGGGGAAAAAGGTGAGTCATGGATTCATGGGTTCAATTGTTTCCATTAAGCATTATTGACCCATACATACAACTTAAACAAAAACACACTTTCTATAAACATCCAGTTAAAAGCTCCCTCCATTAACCCTTCAACTGTCTAGAAAATAGAAATGAAAATAACTGAGTGGTTTATTTTGAACCCATTAGAGCATTACCATCAGGTGTGTCAAATGCCAAAAACACACCTTCATGAGGTGTGTTAAATGCCAAAAAATTTTGAGACATGCTACAATATCATCTTATCTTGGCATGGTACGGACAGATGTGTTAAAAAAATATTTTTTTATTCAACTTTTTCTCTCTTCTCACAGATTCAACCCGTGTTCTCTCTCTCTTTCTTCTTCAGATTAGATTCCCTCATCCTCACCGATCCCTCATAGATCAAGCTGCCACCATTGCCTCTGGTTTGAAGGCTCCATCGCCGCCAATTTGAAGCCGCCATCGCCGCCACTGATCTGAAGCTCTTGGCGGTGGTTGTAGTGGTGGTTGTTGGTTCTTGGGTGGTGGCGATTGCCACTGGGCTGTGCATTTGTGTATTTGCTGGGTTTTAAGTAAATATATTATTTAATGTGTTGTATATATTATTTTAATATTTAGAATCAAATAATAGAAGATGTGATAAATGGTGAATTGTAAAATGGTATGTTAAAATAATAAAGTAGGCTTTTGGTATGTCAAAGTGACATTTTTTTTTATAAGAGATCTGATGGTAATGCTCTTATAGTATATAATTGTTGGCTTGATCAAAAACCATTTTCTTTGAAATAACTTTTGAAAAGTACTCGTCAAAAAAAAAAAAAAAAAAATTGGAAAGTATATTTTACTTAATTTTAAGAGTATTAAGAATCAATTTCTTCAACATAGAAATTTTCTCTTGTTCACCATTCATGATACTGTAAATAAATTATTATTAAAGTAAAATTTCAACTTTACCTGTGCAATCCGACATGTCATAATATGACCTTCTTTGCTCCAGCCCTGAGCTCCGGGCCCTATTATGAAAGCAAAACACAGCAACAAAACAAACCAGAATGGAGAGCATCTCCCCAAAACCTCAAACTTGGCCATTCTCTCAAAATACCAACAAATTTTTTTTATGACTAACACATAAAAAAGATGAAAAAAGAGAATGAGTTAAATATACAAGTTAATCATTTAGTAAAAGTTTATAATTGCCACTATTTAAAGTACCCGCCCCAATCCCAATGGCTAGTCATCCACAATTTAAAGCAAGGTTGGGGCATATTCTAGTATATAGAAGGGCATCATCGTTGAGAGAAGCTTAAAAATGATAATTAATTAATTTGCATCATGACTCATGATGTCGTCTCAACAACAACTACTATAATATTAGATGGCATTGGCCCACTCTAGTAGTCTATCATCATCAATTTTCAATTGAGAAGTGAAGATACGGTTGAGTGTAGCAGCTAGTCTGACCCCACCTTGGGCCACCCTCTTCTCCACAATTGGCAGCCTTGGAAGAAAATAATCATCTACAACACAAACAAGGAACTGTGAGACAGACAGAAATGGTAATTACGTAACCAACTTCAGATAGATGGTTATGTAGGGGAAGCAATGAGGTGTAACCATAGCTTTTTTTTATCATTTCACACGAACTTAATTTGGTGCTACGTGGAACTAATGACCATGGTCATGTGGACGATTTGGCATCGATGCAACCAGCTACGTGTCAGCTCCATTGATTTTCCACGATCACAGGTCATCCAACAAGCTACTCAGGCGTTGTCTACTTTCCAACACAGCCAACAGTCCCTCAGTCAACCTTCAGCAACTCAGCGAACCTAGCCTCGCACACTGTGGTGCCCGCCTCCACCGAACTGCTTTAAACTGAATTTTGATGGAGCCTCTTTTCCAGAGCTGGATAAGGCTGGACTGGGTGTGGTCGTGCATGATAGTCAAGGAAGTATGATTGCCTCACTGTCTGAACAAGCTCCTCTGCCATTCTCATCGGACATCGTGGAAGCCATGGCAGCAACAAGGGCGTTGGTCTTTGCACAAGAATTGGGGATAACTGAATTTGTTTTGGAAGGAGATTCTGAGGTAGTGATCAACTCTCTACGTAGCAACGAAATCTCCTTTTCTTCTTTCGGCCACCTGTTGGAGTCAGCAAAATCTTTACTCGGCCCAATGACTGGTATCAGCTTCTCCCATGTACATAGATGTGGTAATAGAATAGCCCACAACCTAGCTAGACATGCAAGAAATGTCAGAGGTTTGTCGGTGTGGGTGGAGGATGTCCCACCACACTTAGTCGATGTACTTTTTGCCGAACCTGGCTGATTTTTATGATATTAGTAGTCTTCTTTCTCAAAAAAAAAAAAAAAAAAAAAAAAAAAAAAAAATTAATTTGGTGCTGGCCATGCGCAACAATTAATAAAAATAAAAGGGTTGGCCACCAGGCATTTCAATTCAATGCTTCCAATCTTCTTTTTCTTTTTTTCTTTTTATTTTATTTTTGTATGAAATAATCTTTTCTGTGATTAAAAGTCCAATAATAATAATAATAATAATAATAATGTAATTGTATGCTCTTTTCAAACAACCACATTCAATGTTGTTTGCCACTGGTATTAAGAGGGGGGACGACCTGAACGTATATGTAAAAAATAGTCTAGCCTGTACACAAGGAATAGAGCCATATTCATTTTATTGAAGTTTTTCTCTTGCATTGATCTGGATACCTGTGTATCTCTACAGCTTAGATTCTTTATTTTATTTTTATGCATGTTTATACATATCCTTTGTTTTACTTAAATAATTTCAACTTGCATAAATTATATGTGGTTATGGTTGTGGTTGTGATGGTAGTGAAAAGTGGTGTTGAGTAAAGGGCTGATAATGAATAAAAAAACCATGCCAAATCGCTCAATAAAATTTTGGTGTACATCATTGGGCAAAATTAAGGACTATTCTACCAAACAATAATTATAACACAGAGATTCTTCCTCACATGATTCTTGTGCTACTTTTGATCTGATAACCTCGGCCAGAGTCGGAATAGTGACCCTGATATGGGGAATAGACATCCCTTGGCCAATGCACTTCCTCTTCTTTCCTCTAGAAGCTTGGAAGAGTTCTTCAGCGGAGGGGTCGTAGCCTAAACCGAATCCTCATTTGTTATCAAGGAGCTCAATCGAAGAAGCCTTCCCATGTCCTACGACACCGAGGCCTTGGCCTATTTGATAACCAAATTTGAGCATTTCCTTGGCAGCCATTAAAGTGGCGGAGGGCCATGCAGACTCGAATTCTGGAGCTCTGGAAATCATGGAGACTAGCTCAAAACTGTGAAAAGTTGCCTCTGGAAAGGCATTATGTAGGGGACATAAGTCTCCTTAAAGAAAGTTAGGGGTTCCTTAGCCATAATAGTGACCATCAAATCTTCGGATGAGAACTTAAGTCTTCGATGAAGAGAAGAAGCAACCGCACCCGCAACGTGTAGCCAAGGCCTCCCTAGAAGCATATTACAAGGGGAGTCCACCTTAATGACCTGGAAATTGACCGTGAAGAACATAGGGCCAACTCCAATGGCTAGCTCAATCTTGCCTTGCACCTTCTTGAGAGAGCCATCAAAAACTTTAATGATCATGGTGGTAAGGTGGATAAGAAAGGTATCCACATTCAAACGCTCCAAAGTGGACATCGGGTAAACATTCAAGGTCGACCCATTGTCAATCAGTACTCTGGCAACGATCATATCAACACACTTTACTATAATGTGCATGGGCAAAGTGTGGTCTCTACCTTCTGGTGAAATTTGGTTGGTGGCCAATATTGTTGAGAC
Source organism: Quercus lobata (assembly GCF_001633185.2). Classification (NCBI taxonomy): domain Eukaryota; kingdom Viridiplantae; phylum Streptophyta; class Magnoliopsida; order Fagales; family Fagaceae; genus Quercus; species Quercus lobata. The sequence continues at coordinate 38,639,287 of NC_044908.1, forward strand.
CATGCCTTCAAAGACAGATTCTGTAGCACTTGTAGGAACATGTGTCTCCTTCAAGACTTTTAAGAGAGCATTACGGTGGACCTCAAAGGATAGTAATAACGCCAATATGGAGATCTAAGCCCGCGACTTGTTTAGCTGCTAAATCACACTGTACTTTGAGTTTTTGATAACTTTCAAGAACTACTTTGCTTCTCCGGTTGTGACTCTGTCCCTAACGGGTTCAGCCGTACCTTTGCCAATCTCTTTCCTCCTTTTTTCCAACTATTTAGAGGTATAGCAATGGCCACTCCTAGTAAGCCCATATAGACCTAAAGAGCTATTGGAGCAGACCTTCTCTTTTCTAGTTCGAGTGGAGATCAAGGACACATCGTATTTCCAGGGAATGCAGTGACTATCATCATAAGGGAAAGGCTTCGGCATATGAATGATAACACCCTTTTGAGTCTGCAAATTGGGCGCTATAAAGAACGTCTTGGATTAATGACCACCAGATTTGGCAACATGGCCTCAAGGGCCTTTGAGATTCCCGAGGCAGGCTTTGGCAAAATAAAAGGATCGAAACCTCGGATAACAAGAACGATAGCAGTTCCCTCCTAAACTGATGATGAAGCCGGCCTTATGACCGCAGGCAAGGCAGAAACTAGAGGAGTGAATCCCTTTATGGCAGGCAGTGTTTGCCTTTTCTCTGAATCTGATGACCTTGAATCCATGGGTGATTCTACAATCTCCTCAATGACCACTGAAGAGGAAGGTGTCAGAGCAACCTGGCCAAGGCATTTCAGTAAATACTCGTCCTAATCCTTTCTTGACCCAATTGATATAGCATTATAGCTGGCTTCTGATTGGGTAGCTAGAGGACATAAGCTGGCTGCCATACAGTCATCTCTTTGCACCGTTTCTCTTATAATCCAAATGATAGCTTGCTCAGCTAAACTCTGCACTTGTGCTCGGAGCATTTTACAATTAAACAGGGTGGCTATCTTCACTGTCACTAAGGTGGCTCTCTTAGACCAAGGTTTGGAGCATAGCCTTCCACGGGAATGATGGTGAGGAGAAATCCAAAACCCTTTCTTTCACTGTGATGATGGCATTCACATTCCCTTTCTAATGGGGAGGTAAAGGGTTTGTGATGATGTTCGGAGTGGCTGTATTATCGAACTGTATTAGCTTATTATTTATGATATCTTGGACCCGGTCCTTCAAATGGTAACATTCTTCAAGGGTATGCCATTCAACCCCAAAATGGTGTTCGCACTTCTTGGATGGGTCAAAGTTAGGCGATGGAGGGCCTTCCCTGGGTCTTAAAAATATTGGTGTCATTAGCTTCCTTTCCAATAGGAAAGCATAGAGATCTGCCATGGGCATGGGTAACAAAGTGTACTTCCAGTTCTCCCTTCTAAAAGGATGAGGTGGTTCTAGCCTCCCTCTTTTATTAAAGGCTCTGCTAGGTGCTTAAGCGGGCTGATTCTATTGCTGATAAGGCTTAGCAGCCAAGCGAGAATAGGTAGAAGCAACACCCCTAGGCCTTTCTGATGCATTGTCAACCATATGAACATCGACTTCCTTGGTTTTGCAACTAGTCATTCTCTTGACTTGCTGTTCAACCATGGAACTCAAAGACTCGGCATCCATGATCTTCTTGCTCCCAATACCCTCGTCAATACGCTCCCTAATAGGGATGAGGCTACCGAAATGAGTGACTTGGGTGCTGATCATCTTCTCATAGTAAGGAGGCTTGAGGTTATTAATGAACCACTTGATCATCTCATTCTCCATCATGGGGGGTTGCACTTGTGCAGCTAGCTCATGCCACCTCTAGGCATACTCACAGAAGGACTCCCCACTCTTCTTTTCTATCCTCTGAAGAACTGTGTGGTCGAGAGCCATCTCAGTGTTGAATCGATAGTACTCTAAGAAAGAGTTGGCCATTTCCCTTCAGTTAGAAGTCTTTTCTAATCTCACATACCGTGTGGCCGCTGGGCCGATCAAACTATCAGGGAAGAGCAAAGGGTGATTATCCCTATAGGGAGCCATCTTCCTATAGAACATGCACAAATAGGCGCTAGGATCTCCTGTACCATCATACTTGGCAACTCTAGCGCCTTGAACTTGGGAGGCATAATAACCTAAGGGCAGTTGGTTAGATTGTCTAAGTCAACGTTTCCATGGACATTAAAGCCCTCTATGATACGAAGCTTCTTAGCTAGGGTTTCCATGTGGCTCTTGACTTGGCCATACCCAGATTTAGGGTTATTGTCCTTAGAAGGATCTGTTTCTTGGTCATTGCGCTGGGGCGGTATATTGTGACCCTGTTCCTGTACTGGTGGAGGTTGATTTTCATTCTCAGTCTAGGGACCTCCTTGGCTATGACCGGAAGAGTTTTGTCCTCCTCCTACAACTAGCTATTGCACCATACGCATTAGTTCTGACATTTGCTCTTTCAGAAAGTAACTTCTTGAACTGTTTCCTCATGGGTAGAAGTACCATTGGTAGACATCTCTCTTACATGAGACCTAGTGATGATGGGATCATGATGTGGTGGTAGCTTAGACTATTTCCTTTTAGCAATCTTTTGATACTAAGAAATAGTGGGAAGTGAAAGAAACGGGGTGCGTTTGACAAAGTGGAAACACAACACCAAAATCAAGTTAGTTTATGCTCTTGCCATTTAACATGCACCTACCATTTTCAGAAAAAATGTGGCTTTGCACCCTAAATTGAGTATTTATCATTGTGAGTTTCTACTATGATGCAAGATTAATGCACAAGATAGGCAAGTAACCGAAACTTTCATGACGCGCTTAGCAATGCGGGAAGGACCTTTCCTTTGATTACATGCTTGTACAAACTTTGCTTTTACAATGCTAGGTTCAACGGCTCAAATAATGGGCCTTTTACAATACTAGAAATGTGATTGCGAGGAGAAAGCTCGGCTTTTGATAATGCGGATTTCTTAAGGAAGCTCTTGGACACTTGGATAGCATGGATCTCTTGGACCTTTGGATCCCTTTGGGGAGTCCTTGGATTCTTGACAACTAGGACCTTCTTGGCTATTTTGACATCTTGGCAATTCGAATCTCTTAACAATTTGGACATCATGGGGCCTCTTGGCGATTTGGATCTCTTGGAGGAGTTCTTGGATTCTTGTCATCTAGGTCTTCTCGGAAATTTAGACATCTTTACAACCTAGGCGACTTGGACTTCTTGGACCTTTGGATTTCTGACAGTTTTTCGGTAGCATCTCCCTTTGAATGGAGTTTCGGTTACTTGCCACAAATTTTATCTTTGCACAATTAGGTGACGGAACCAATTAGTGTATGCATGAGTGCCCTTGTAGGGTTGTAAACCCTTAAGGATAGGTTATGATCTAACATGTATGTTCAATGAGGTTACTTTTCCTAGGGGTTTAATCATGAATGTTGTGCAAGCAGGATAGAAGGAATCTAGATTAGAGCATGATTTCTTTGGTGCAAGCAAAAAGGGCGCACCTGTCACAAGACACTTTCCCCTGACCTCTAGCCCTAGAACGGTATCCTTACCTAGGCTTGCATGTTCACTCTTTAGGTTTTCCCTAGTCCTGATGGGCTCTAGCTTGATCTAGTCCTTACGGGTTTGACATAACTAGGTCAACTATATGTAAAGGCTTAACTACTAGGTGGTTCCTGTTCTAGGGTACTCAATCGCCATACCCTTCTCTTCATGGAAGTTATAAGGCCGGAAGGATCGAGAGGGCCTTTTCAGCTACTCCTATCCACCCATGGACCCAGAAATGCCTACAACAGCAGCCCTGAAGCTAACTATGGGTAACACTGCCGATGTGTTGGGGTCTATACACCTACAAATGGGGTGATGAAATCCCCAAAAGAGGTGAGACTACGCCAATAGGGTTCGGCTCAAAAGGGTGTAAATGTCATGCAATTCTTAATGAAGGGGAAAACATTTTCAAAGCACAGCAGATATATATATATATATGGAAAGCGGATAAAGGTGTGGCAGAAATTAAATTTTGCTACCCTATGTTTATATGTGAAGGAAGGCGGTAAAGCATGTGAAGGAATGTTGTAAAGCCCCATATGAAAATACCTCAAAGCCTCCCTTCTTGAAAAAGGATTTTTGGAAAAAACAATTTTTGCTCTTTTGAAAATGGTCTACTAGGATATAATAGAAGCCTTTTTCAAAAGGAAATCCCTAAAGGCCAATGCTAATTTCTATGTTTTTCAAAGCCAATGTCCAAAGATTATGGCTTTATCAAAAGCTCTAAAGGTTAAACTCTCATCGATCGCTAATGGAGTCGCCAATCTGTTGACGCCCGGCCTCGATCTTTGGCTGCGGAAAGAAAACCGCCACCGCTGTGGGCCTTCATTCGACCACTCATCGTGGCAATAGCTCACCGCGGGGGGCTCATTGGAAGCCCCTTTTGATGTGAATGTGTATGGTTTGCGCGGAGTTTCGACTGCTCTATCTCTTGGTGGAGGAAGGTAGGTCTACCTTTGGTTTTATGGTAGGAATCTAGGACAAATTTTAAGGGATTACCAAAGGTAAGTGGAGTCACCACCAATCATTGGGTTTTTCTAAGGTGTGATTAGTCACCTGTTTCTAGTTGATTTTATTACCAATCCTAGGTTAAGAAAAAGGCCATTTTTCCTAATCTAATGTGGATGGCAAAAAATCTTGATTCTGAGGTCTGGAAGTTTGGTTACGTGTGGGGAAGGTGTTAGGCACCCCACAACGCCTATCCCAAGGACAGTCCTTTGTTTTGATAAAATCATAATTTTTGGAGATTGACAGTGAAAACATGATTCTGGTATTGGCTTACGAGGCTTTGCAGGCATGGAGGCTTTGAGGTTTTGGCTTTTGAAAGGGTGTGGTACCAATCTATGCTTTCCTAAGGCATTCGATCATAGTGCCAGATTTCCATTGCGAAAATATAGCGAGAAGTCGCCTTACTTTTGTGGTGGAAATTAGGCATTGCTAGCCTTAAGTGATACAGATTGCGACAGTCACACCAGAAAGGGGTAGGCAGTTATATATATAAATGCATCATGCACAATGCTAGCACACAGAGTAGGAAAGTAAATGCTTACATCCCTAGAGTATGGCCTAAAATAACCAAAGGGAAAAGGCTAAACTCCTAAACCTACTGACTACAGTCGCTTGGCTTGACCACGTGCTTGTGTCCTTGCCTTTTTCACTTGCGCCTAGGAGATCATGCCCTAGCTCCATGCGTCCTTGCTCCATATGTGTACATGCAAAGGTAGAGACAAGAAAACTAGCAGACAAGCAATGGAAGGAAAAAGCATAGATAAAAGCACAAGGTTACAAAGTAAACAAGCAAGATAGATATGTCAAGCACAACATGTGACAAAAGCAAGAAAGCTAACCAACAAGCAAAGAGGGCAAACAAGCAAGGAAAACACACAAAGGGGGTGTCCGCGAGGGACAAATATAGGTTTGGATCGAATGTCCATGACTTCATTATGTTGAAGCATGGACGACACACTAGCAAGCAAGACTCATGAATAAGCAAGCGTGTAAAGATGCGTAGAAAGCCAACAGGTGGTGCAAACAAGCATGGTAAGTATATCATCACACGGAGCGGAAAAGGGAGAGGTATGCATGAAGCAACCAGCATCACAAAGATGCCTTCCAAGTGATTACATCCAAACAAGGCCTCATAGGCGTCAGATGTAACCACACAACCATAACTCGCTGAGGGCGTCAAGAATAGCAAAGCCTAGAACTAGAGAGGCTAGCACAGAAGATAAAGCATAGAAGCAAGCAAGCATAGACATGCAAACGGATGATCCAAACCCTTTGATATGGGCCAAGGTATATGGATGATGATAAAGACCATAGGGTCTAGATCGGGTCCTAACCACATGGCCAAAACACAAGAAAGAAAGGTAAAGTGACAAAAGGGCTACAATAGCACATGGCAAGACAAACATAGCCTAGATCTAAGCAAACAAACATGGCATGGAGCACACAAGCACATGGAAGATGGCTTAAAGCAAGCAAAGCATAGATCTAAACACACAAGCATGTGGGAACATAGATCCGGGCATATAAACATGTGAAAACCTAGATCCAAGCACATGAGCATGTACAAATGTAGATCTAGGCATAGGCATGGAAACACGTGTGTGAACATGTGAAAGCTAGCACATAAACATGGAAGAACATGAATCCAAGCATATAAGCATGTACGGATGCGGATCTAAGCATAAAACATGGCAAACAGCATACGAGCACATAGATTTGAGCAAAGCATAGCCATAGACATGGTATCAAGCACATGAGCACATAACCCTAACATCAATGTAAAGCAAAGAGAGGAACAAAAGAAAGGAAACATGGCATAAAACCATAAGCATGTAGATCTAAACATATAAGCATGTAAGGACATAGATCTAAGCACAAAACATGCATAAAAACCCTAATCATATAGATCTAAACATATAAGCATGTGAACAAGCATAAAATAACATGGATCTAAGCTAAGAACATGCTAGAAACAAGGTAAAGCAAGAAACATGTCAAAGAAAGCAACAAAGCATATTATCATGGTAAAAAGGAGCAAGAACGTGCTAGGAAAAAGATTTAGAAGGTTAAGGGTGTGGATGATAGCTAAAAAGCTACATCCACACCCCTAAAACCCCAAATCCAAAGTGTAGAACCAAGGAAAGGAAGATTGAGTGCAAAAGCAATACCTTGTGTTCTTGGTGAAAAAGGAAGAATCAAGAGACTTTGATGTGTTTTTTGAAGTGTTTTTGGGTGTTTTTTGGTGTTTGGGAGAAAAAAAAAATGTAGAGAGTAGCTGGGCAGAAGGTAAATTTCAAAAAAAATATGTGTTCCCCCAGTCTCGGGCATGCTTGGGGCTATTTATAGCCCCGGGCATGAAAATCGAGGCGGCGGCCATTGTATGGCCATCGGTGGCCTTTCAATGGCCGCTAGCCTCAATCCTCCTTTGATCAGGCTAATCTTGACTCCTTTAAATAGATCTTGATTTTCATTTCTAAAAAGGTATGGAACTAAAAAATCCAACGGTTGGATCAAAAGTTATGGCTCTCGGAAGTTTGTGGTGCATTGATCGGTGCGTCATTCTAGTTTTCCTAATATCTCGGCCGTTCTAACTCCAATTTCGACCCACGAATAGTCATTGGAATAAGAATTCGATAATATTTGCAATGGCATTAGTTTCAACCCGTTCCAATAGCTGGATCAAAATTAGGGTTTTTGGGCCCACCCGAAGTCAACTTCAGGTTAAACTTGGTCATTTTAGCTAGGGGTGTAAATTCGGGTTAGCGTATCGGGTTCGTGTTGTGTTGAGGTAGGGGTATTTGACTAAATGGCTCAACCCTAACCTAACCTATTTAATAATCGTGTCATGATCCTTCAACCCTAACCCGACCTGTTAATAAGGCGGGTTGACCTAACCCAACCCATTTGACACGCTTAATAAATGAGTCATGTTGGGTTGACACGAATGTAACACAACCCATTTCAACCTGTATAATATTAAATATAACATCCATCTAGAAATAATTTTTTTTAAATCCCAAAAAGCAGTGTATACACTTTAAGTCTTCAACTCACATTCAAAATAATATAGTTTAACAAAAATATAACATTCATCTTGAAATAATTTCTTTACACTCCAAAAGAAGTGCATACACTTCAACCTAAATTCAAAATGAAAAAGTTTAACAAAAATAAAATAACATAGTTCAACAAAAATATAATATCTTTGGAACTCGCCAAATGCTAAGTATCAATATTGAAAAAATTGAGCAAACAGTGAACTAATCATAACTATGACCACGATTATCATCCAATGATTCTTTGTTGATGTCCAAATTCATAACATCTTCCACAAGCTCATCCAATTTTATTTGTGCAAGTTCTATGCCAAAAAAAAAAAGTATTAGCAATAGGTTTGTAAAGTTTCAATTTTCAATTATATCCCTTGTAAATTTTTGTAATTACTCACTTTTCTTTTTAAATTTTAAAATATATGTTGGATATAATAGGTATTTCACATATCTAAAATAAAGTAAATATTTATTTGTTATACGAGTTAAACGGGTTGTATTAAGTGGGTCATTTCGAGTTGACACAAATAAATTAGCGTGTCAAACATGTCTATTGTGGGTTACTCGAGTTTACCCACTTATGACAAGTTTTTTATCGTGTCGCTTTAGGGTCGACCCATTTATGACCCAAACCCATTAAGGCCCAACCCTAACCTGAAAAAACCCGTGTTGGGTTCGTGTCATGTTCGCGAGTTAGGTTGAACATTGGCACCCCTAATTTTAGCTGAAAAAGGCACTTTGGGTGCTTCGGTGTCCGAACAGGTTGAGTCACATTATTTTAGATGTTCTCATGGCCCCATGGGGAGAAAATAATATTTCATGTTGACTTGTAGGATATTGGATGCTAAGTCCATAGCATACTTGTTACCTTAAGCCTAAGGTTCTCTTTTTCAAAAGCCCTTTTGATTTGGGCTTATGATAGTAATTAGGCTATGGTCTTGTGAACCTTTCAAGTTAAGATATACCTTTGGATTTTGGGATAAGCCTCTTATATGGGAGAACTTCTTTTCTTTTATTCAAACATCTTAGGGTATGCCATAACTTTTGGATCATCCTTTAATTTTACATCTTTTATGTTTATTTGTCCTTTAGAATTAGGTGAACACAAGATACATGGTTGAACAACCAAGAGATATAAAGGGTACCCTATTTTTGATAGGATCTAGGATCTCTCTAAGTGTGGGTAGGCTCCTTAAAGCTAAAGGGATAGATCAGTAGTTCACTCTTAACTAGGTGGGCCATGATTCCAATCGAGGGCCTAAGTGGACCTTTGTGGATTGGTGGTGAATCGTTAATGTACTCAAAGCCCATTATAGGCAATGGCACAATTGTGAGTTAATGGGATGAACTTCAAAAGATTTCGGCCCGAATGGAGCATACTCATCTTCCCACTCATTACTAACCAAGGTAAAGGGACAAAAGAAGCAAGTGAAGTGTGTGCAAATAAGTATTGAACAAGCTTTTATTAAGATTAAGAAATAAGACACATTGGAATCAAACTCTCTATCCCTAGTGGAGTTGCCACTATGGGTGCAACACGCGATCAATGCCACTTCTCTATGTGGAGTATGCCTCGGTCGAGTGGATTGGGGTGGAGAAAAAAGGAAGGAGTTGCCACCTAGTTTTATGGTCTAGGAACCATGTATATAGCGCATTTACATGGAATGACTGATCTTACTGCCAAACTATGAGTTTGGAGTTTAGGTATGATTTCGGGAAGGTTTAGGCACCCAAAACCGCTTGATCCATGGGTCGGCTTCCACTCATTATGTCTTATGTCTTAACCTTATTAAAGGCATGTTCAATATTGCGTCTTAAAACTCACACACACACTAGCATATATCTAGGCATACAACATGGCATTTCATCCCGAACCTAACATACATCTATCATGCTTCTCATCACATCACATCACAAACCCTAGCATTCATTTATCATGCTTCTTATCACATCTCATCCGAGCAAGCAAACAAAATTCATAAGCGAGGCAACAAGTATATATGATAGAAACCCATATGATATCATCAAAACATCTAAAGCATAACATTCAACAAAGCATATTCATAATCATCGTCAAGTTGAACCCATATGCATGTTCATGTGAGTGCATGACTTACCTCACTTACCTTACTGCATTATAGCACCTATGGTATCAATGCATGATCATGTGAATGCATGTTCATGGCATTAAAGCAAGAAATAAAAGAAACCCCAATCTAGCATGTTAAAGGAGAGCACATAATAAAACAAAGGAACAAATACTAAAAAACATACAAAAATGTCAAAACAGAGGCATATTATGTAAAAGAAGTGAAAAGACAAAAACATAAAACTCAAATGAGGGTTTTTGGACACGAGTATGCATGCGCATACATAGACTTGCATATGCATGTCAGTTGTATGCATACACATACTTTGAGCCTGCATATGCATGCACACGCAGACACACCCTAAACCCTAACCCAGAAACACAAAAAATGAATAGAACTTTAAAACAGCAAATCTAGCAACCTAGCATGCTTTAAAACATAAGAACTACATAAAGCTAAACGAAACAAACATATTAATAGATAAATAAAGCAAGAAAATAGATTAAAACATGATCAAAATGAAGAAATGAAAAGAAAAATTTTAGAACTTGATAGCTCAAACAAGAAGCTTTTCATGCTTGATTTTGACCATTCCCCTCGGTCAATCTATTCACAATCAAATACAAAAGTCATTGGTAATCTTAAACTCGAAAGATCAAGCCAGAAAAGGTCTCAATAAAATAAAATTGACATAAGGATGTTCTGTGAAAAACTCCCTCTTTGATTCATTAATTCTAGTGAATCTTAGATTTTCCCTTAGGATTTTCTATGTGTCTTTGAAATATACCATGTAGTGTAGTTCAAAAATGGGGGTTTGGAATGGCTCCTAGATGATGTGAGATTTGTTCCAAACCTTAGTCTTTATTGTAGAAAACTTGTCTTTCATAGTTTCTGAAACCCTAGTTGCATGTGCAGGTCTGTGCTTGCATACGCATGCATCTAACCTGCATATGCAGGTCCTTGCCTACTTATGCAGGCCGAGAGTTTCCTTGGCCTTTATTTTCCAAAAATAGATTTATTCGCTCACAAAAAGTTATATTTTCCATTTTAACATTTCTTAAGTCAATTGAAATCTGGTCGGGTCCTAAACTAGTTTTGAGCTTTAGAATTTCAATATCATTAGGAAACGGGGGCCCGAGTTGTAAAGGGTACAAAATGCAGTGTCTACAAGAAGGTATTTAAAGAGTTCACAATAATTAAAGAGTTCATGAAAGATGTGCACACACATTTAGTTTCTAGGTTTTAAAACTCCATTTGTAAGGGCCCAAAACATCATTCTTTGATGTGGGCTGGCCCTTGACCCTTGGGAGAATCCCAAGGCATCTAAAAAGCCCCTAAAACCCTAATTTTAACTTATAAATACTCACCTTATGTCTCCAATCAAAACCCTAGCTAGAGAGAGTTATTTTTTGCCTCAATCTTCTCTAAAAACCTAGTTCATCTTTTCTAAACTCCCACACAGCACCTTAGCATGTTTTTTACAGATTCAAAACCTTTCTTTAGTTAGTGCTAAGTTAGAAACTAATGTTCTAATTTGATTTCTCCAAAATCTTTTTCAATTAAACTTTGTTCATGAGTTATGATTCCTAAAACTATTGTGTTCTTTAATTCCTTTGTTCTATCAATCTAATCTTTGTGTTGTAGGCACTGAGGGGTCGGTTAAATAGTCTCAAACTTATAATCTTAAGCAAGGTGAGTGTTCTTTCCCTGAACTCCTCCTTTGTTTAATAAGGTTCGCATGAGTTTCTTAACATAGTTTTTATAATTGTTTTATTTGTTTTGTTTGACGTTTTCATTTATGTTTTATATGCGTTAATTTGATTTTAGGTTGTTTATAATCTGTTTTGGTTGTTCTTGTTTTATTATTTTTGGTTTTATGTGAAGTTTAACATATTTATTTATTTTATGTTAGTTTAGTATACTTATTTGATTTTGTTTCATGTTTATTTGTTTATATTGATGTTTGTTTTATTTGCTTAATGTTAGTTTAGTGTTTAGGGTTTCTAACATGCTTATTTGATCTCACATGCTTTATCTTTGTTTGATTAAATCTATAAAAATATGATTTATTGTTTCTATGTTAAAGGATGTGTACGCATCATTGAGTATGCGTGCGCATGGTTTCAACCCTACGTATGCATAGTTGAGTATGCATACGCACCTCTAACCCAGATTAGGGCAAAGTCTTGCTTTTATTATTTTTATCATTTTTCACATGTTCTTTGATTCTGTTTGACTCTGTTTAGGTTAATTATTTATGTTTATTTATTTTCCATTTTTTTTAGTATTTTTGCCGTGTTTGGTTTATTTGTGATATTTTTCCTTTTGTGTTTATTTATTTGTTATCTTTTCCCTTTTTAATATATTTGTTTGATTGTGTTTTATTTGTTTCCTTTTACATTGTGATATGTTTTTAACATGTTATTTGTGTTATTTTATTTAAGTGCATGATATATGTTTAGGTAAAGGATTGAGGCTCTTTTAATAACTTCTTTATTTGAATATGGCCTAGCAACGCATAATGAAGGCCGGCTTACAAGCCAGGCAGTCATGGGTGCCTAACACCTTCCTAAGCCGTACCCAAACTTTGAGCCCATAATCTGGTGTGTAGAACTATGCAAATAAGTGATTGGTCCAAAAGGCCCAATATGGTCCCTAGACCTAATCTAGGTGGTGACTCCATTTTTCACCCTTCGCCACGGTCCACTCCAAGGCCGAAGCGTACTCCTTTGCGCCCACAATGGCGACTCCGCTGAGGATAGAGATGAAGTTTAACTCTGACATGTTGTTAGTCCATAATTAAATAAAGATTGTATTAATTAAGCCCAATCTTGTTTTATTTTGTTTTTCACACACGTGCACTTCATACCCATGTAACCTTGGTCGATGATGAGTTGGAAAGTGGAGGCTCCATTCAGGCCAAGAATTTCTAAAGTTCATCCCTCTACCTCACAATTTGTGACATTGCCTATGATGGGTTTTGAGTACCTCAATGGTTTGCCACCAATCCATTACGATCCATTTAGGCCCAAGGTTGGAATCATGGCCCACCTAGTTGTGAGTGATTTACTGATCTATTCCTTTGGCTTTAAGGTGTTTACCCAAACATAGATGAGCTTAAGACCCAACTATGTAGGGTTACCCAATGGTGTGTGTCTGTGTGTGATTTCTTTGAATTATTTGATATGCTAGTAAATGGGTCAATCTTTTCTTAAAAAAAAGGTCTTTTAAATTTTCAAAATGGGTCAATCTTTTCTTTGAATTGTCTATGTGTGTCTGTGTGTGTTTTACCCAATTTGTGTGTGCTTTCTTTAAGTTATTTTTTTAAATAAAATTTTTCAAGAAAAAAAATTGTGAAGTTTTCAAAAATAAAATTTTGCAGAAGCATGAGCACGCAAACATGCCCTGAAAAACCCTAACCCAGAAAATAAGAACGCATAAATAGAGTAGAACTCAAAACGAAAATTCTAATGTCCTAGCATGCTTTAAAACATGAAGACTAAGTAAAAATGACCCAAAAAAACATAATCAAAATGAAGAAATGAAAGAAAAATTTTAGAACTCAATACCTCAAACAAGAAGCTTTTCAAGCTTGATTTTGACAATTCTCCTCAGTCAATTTATTCACAATCAAATATAAAAGTGATTAGTAATCTTAAACTCAAAAGATTAAGACTAGAGAAGGTCCAATCAAATAAAATTGAGTTGAGGATGTTTTGTGAAAAACTCCCTCTTTGATTCGCTATTTCTAGTGAATCTTAGGTTTTACCTTAGGAGTTTCTGTGTGTTTGAAATATACCATGTAACGCTTTATATAGTTGAAAAATAGGAGTTTGGAACGGCTCCCAAACGATGTGGGATTCATTCCAAAACTCAATCTTCAATGCAGAAAACTTGTCTTTCATAGGTTTTTGAAACCCTAGCTGCGTGCATAGGTTCGTGCCTGCGTACGCATGCATCAGACCTGCGTACACATGCATTAGTTCGCATTCACAGGCCGGGGGTTTCCTTGGCCTTTTATTTTCCAAAACTAGATTTATTTGCTCATAAAAATTTATATTTTCCATTTTAATACCTCTCAAGTCAATTTGTAATCTGATTAGGTCTTAAACCAACCTTGGGCCTTAGATTTTGGCATGATTAGGGAACGGGGGCCTAAGTTGTAAAGGGTACAAAATGAGGTGTCTACAAATGCCCCTTTTTTGATTTGTGAGCTTCGCGAATGAAATCAAAAGAATAAGAGAAAAAATATTTTGCTTCGACGTATGGCTCGGGCCCAACCCATGCATATGGCACACAACATGCATACATGGGGTAGGTGCAATGCTGCAGAGTCATGTCGGATTTGTATGTCACCTTTGTTGTTCAGAAAATGAGCAACGACAGGTTTGCTATTCTAGAACCTATTTTGCCAATTGTAAGCAGAAGGCGAGTGACTCACTATCCTAGAGTCACTAAAAAGGAAAATAAACAAGGCTAACGACCGCAACCATTAACCAAATGAACAAGGTGCTCTTACAAGCTTAAAAGGAGATATATATATATATATATATCTGTGGTGTCCATTTAGGGCTCTTGCCTTAAACTTCTCCAGGTGGCTTGTGCCTCTTGATATTACGTTTTTTCCCCATCTCTATCTCTACCTGTGTAAGGTTGAATTTATTCAACCATCTAATTGGCTTTATTCCATGCCAAATTTGCTTTTAATTTAGCATTTAGTAACCCTGTATTTAGGTGGGTTTGATGTAAGGGTAGTGAGTGAGATAGAGTGAAGATTGCTCAAGAGTGTGCAAGAAAACAGAGACTCACGGCTGGGACTCGCGGGTGACTCGCGGCTGCAAGCCGCCAGACGCAGCACACGTGCCAAGCATGCTGGAAGATGAACAATCATGCTAGCTGGAGCACTACAGGACAAAACAAGACAACTGGCCATACGGTTATCTCGCGACTGGATCTCGCGACTTAGTCAAGCCGCGAGGTCAAACCGCGAGCCACCCCTGTTTTGTTAAACCTGACGTTTCACATTCCTCTCCTACTCCAGTATAAATACCCCTTTTACCCACGATTGAAAGAGAGCTTCCAGAGAGAATTTTGAGAGAGAAACCCTAAAGAAAAATAAGATTGATTCACCCACAATCTATACCTTAGAGTCTCTTCAAATTCCTCAACTCTCTTCCTCTCCATTGTCAAATCCTTGAGAGGCATTATACCAAACCTGGTTCTCACCATCATCATCACTATGAGACAGCTGTTTGGATTTCTAGGAAGCAGTTAGGAAGAAACCAATCTTCATTGGTTGATGCTACAGTCTAGTAGCGGAATCCGAGAAGCTAGAAAAGAAAAAGGTTCGGCGCAACCTCGTTGGAGCAAGAAGCTTGGAGGGTTTAGGTGCACTGGGTAGATTAGGCTTGGAGGGTCTATTGCTGTCCATGTATCCCAACTGTATTTTCTAGTGGATTGTTTACCGCTTGGAGGGCGGCGGAGAGATTTTACGCCGAGGGCTTTGGTTTCCTCTTCAATAACACATCGTGTGTTGTCTTTGTGTTTGCATCTTTCTTCCTCTCTATCTTTGCCTTTTTATTATCTGCTGTGGATTTTATTTTGTGTTGGCTTAGATAGTTTTTAACCAATTTCATATTATAGCATATGTTAAGTTTCCGCACACTAGTTGTTTGACATATTGCTTGAATTGGTTAAGTTGTAATTTGGGGGTCTAAACGTTCAAAGGTGTTTATACACGTTTGTGAACTTTCAATTGGTATAAGAGCGGGTACACTGCTATTGGTTTCATTACCATTGTGTGATCCTTGACTCCCTTTTGAGATGGATAGGTCTCAATCCCTAAATGCACCTCCATATTTTGATGGTAGTAATTATGCTTTTTGGAAGGTTCGCATGAGAGCTTTTCTGTGTTCTATTGATGAATCTGTTTGGGATGCTGTTGAGATTGGTTGGACCAGACCTGAGGCAGCCAAATCCACATGGGATAAGGCAGCACTTGCTGCATCTAATACTAACAGTAAAGCACTCAATGCTATTTTCTGTGGTGTGTCTCCAGATGAATTTCACAGGATTTCTCATATTACCGTTGCCAAAGAAGCATGAGAGATTTTGGAAACCACCTATGAAGGCACGAAGAAAGTGAAAGACACCAAGTTACAAATGCTGACCACTCGGTTTGAGGAGCTCAAAATGAGTGAGGATGAGTCTTTTGACTCTTTCTATGGGAAGCTAAATGAGGTGGTTGTCAGCAAGTTCAACTTGGGGGAGAAAACGGAGGACTCAAAGATTGTAAGGAAGATCCTTCGATCATTACCGGAAAGTTTTCGTGTTAAAGTGACAGCAATTGAAGAGAGTAAGGACCTTGATGACATCAAAGTACAGGAGCTGGTTGGTTCTCTGCAGACTTATGAGATGTCGCTACCCAATCAACGGAAAAGTAAATCTCTTGCTCTAAAGACCATCAATGAGAAGGTGGAAGATCAAAACTCATCAGGAGAAGATGTGGTTGACAAAGATGTTGCTTACCTTGTCAAAAATTTTAGAAAGTTCTTGAAATTCAAAAATAATGGCAAACTTGATGATAAAAGAAAATTCCAAAGTTCTGGAAGGGAGAAAAGGGAATTCAAAAAGAAAGATGGAAAAGAATCCCAACCTACACAAGGTGTCACTTGTTTCGAATGTAACGGGCATAGACACTTTAAGAAGGAATGTCCGAATTATTTGAAATTGAAAGGTAAAGTGTATGCCACGACTTTGAGTAACTCGGATTCGTTTGACTCAGAATCTGAAGAGAGTTGTGATGGAGAGGGGAATTATTCGGCTTTTATGACTATAGCTCATGTTGAGTCTTCAGATGAGTTGAATCTGCTTGTACAAGACCTTGGAGAACATAGTGATGATGAATCACTAGGAATTGTTGATGAATCAGATGCTGAAGAAGATGAAAGCACAGCAAATCTTCAAGAGAATTATAACTCACTCTTGGAGAAGTCGGGAGAGTACACAAGGGTGGTCAAGGCTGCTGTGAGAAAAATGAAGAAGGCTGAGGAGGACTACAAAAGTCTCCTAATCCGATATAGGGAGGCCAAATGTGAGATAGAAACACTGAATGGTGAGTTGTCTGAAACTTACACAAAAGTAAGATTTCTTGAGAATGAGGTTGTGCAAGCAAATGCTAAAGTAGAGAGGGTCACCACCAAGAAGCTAGATGATGTTATCTCATCTCAAAAGAGCTTTTCAAACAAATCCGGATTGGGATATACCAGAGGAAGTAGTTCATCTGGAAATGTCACTAAAGAAGTGAAGTTTGTAAAGGCCAAAGATCCAGTTGTAGCTGACCTTAATGGTGAGAAGCTCGAGGTGGAGGAAAAGAAGAATGTGGTGAACCAACGGATGC
The DNA here is from genome assembly GCF_001633185.2 of Quercus lobata. Taxonomy (NCBI): domain Eukaryota; kingdom Viridiplantae; phylum Streptophyta; class Magnoliopsida; order Fagales; family Fagaceae; genus Quercus; species Quercus lobata. Next base: position 38,656,368 of record NC_044908.1, read on the forward strand.
TGAACCCCCGTAATCAATCTGTGGGCAGATCTGAATCTCGTGCCAAGTCACGCCCACGATCACAAAGAGGTCCTAGAGCGACTTATGTGTGTCATTATTGCGGACTTCAAGGGCATACTCGACCAAATTGTCAAAAGCTGAGAGCAAAGAATAGTGCAACTCCCCAAAGGTCAGGAGGACCTAGAAATAATAGAAGAATTTGGGCAGGTGATCAATCTAGAGATTAGAATGGTGATCCCGGAATGATGAACGTGATGAAGATGATTGGTGCATTCACCAACTGCTTGGAAAGCTTCTCACGAAGGTTTGAAAGCCCTAACTCCCGTACCCAATCCTATAAGGAAATCACCCCAAACGCAAGTGACGTGTGGGTGAAAAAGGGTACTCATGCATAAGCATTACAACATGTCCATGCATTAATACTTCCTATGCTTTGTGACAATGTTTGTCTGTTTTGCTTGTTGTTTTTGATATTGGTTGTTTGTTTGTCTTCTTGTGCATTTTTTTAATTTTGTCTTATCAATCTTTTTGTTTCTTGTGTCAAAAATCCAAAAATCACATAAAAATTAGAAAATCAAAAAGCTTGATTGACTTTGTTGAGTTTTTGTCTCAAAACTTGTTTTGCCCTGTACCTTTGTGCTAATGACTTTGTGCATTTTCGAGCATTGCTTGTTTTCATGCACTCATATCACTGTGAGAAAAATCTTGAAATCTATGTGATTGTTGTAAATAGATCTTTAAACTTGTCATGAATGATTAGTGAATGGTTATGTTGATCTTGAGACATGCATAGACTTGTGTCTATATATCTTCCCACTCTTTATTTTTTGTTTTGCTAAAAAGAGCTCACCAAATGTAAATCTCCAAATGAAAAGAGATATTGAGCTGCAAAAGCCTGTCGCAGATTCTAGTATTCGACTAGGAAAAAGGATAAGCGACTTTATATTAAAGAAAATGTTTATTCAAAAGGCCAAAGGCTTGTTCATCAAAGAGAAATATCAAATATCACTCTCACAATGAGAGGTGATTGCCTCAAAAGATCAAAAAGATCAAATGATATGATTGAAAGTGGAGTCAAATGTAAAGCTCCAAATTATGTTATCAATTTTTGTGGGAGGCCATATATACATATTTCTATAATTGAGATGGGTCACATGATCTAGTGCTAATTGTGTATGTCTTGGTTGAATTGATCATTGAAGCTTCACATTAGACTAAGGACTATCTCATTGTTGATATCCACACACAACATACAAGTTTATGTTCAATAAATGCCATATTCATTTGTGTGATTGTACTTGATGAAATGTGTTTTCACATGCTCAATCTTTGTTAATTCAAGCACAAAAAGATTTTTGAGTGTTTTAGGTGTTTTTGGAAAGTATTTTATTTGAAAAATCTGAAAATTTCAAAAATCCAGTTTTGCCCTGTTTTGGCGGCTCAGTCGCAGGTATGTCAAGTCGCAAACCTCAGTCGCGTCTTCGCGGGTCATTTTTGGCGACTTGTTCACGAGTGGAAGGTCCAATCACGAGGGTTACTCAGAGATTTTCGCGGCTAAGCTCGCGACTTACTCGCGGGTAGACATTCCAGTCGCGAAAAACACTTAGAAAATTTTTTCAAATTTTTGTCCTTGAGTGTTTTGGCGGCTTGGACTGGCGACTGTGTGGCGACTTAATCAAGTCGCGAAAAACGCGTGTTTGGCAGAAACAGAAGCAGTTTTTAAATCTTTTTCAGTTTTCCCTCGAACTTTTGTGATTGTTCATCTTCTCTCTAAACCATCTCCTTTCCAAACACTCCGTGAATCCATTTTCAAACCTCATTGGTGCTTCATTTCTTATCCAAATCATCAAGAAAAGGTATGGGTTTTTGTTTTCTCAATCTCATTTTCCCTTTTCCTGGATATTTTTGTTACAGTTTGGATTGATATTGTGTTCGAAATACTTCTCTCTTTGTGTAATGGGTTTGACGTGTTTTGTTTGCTTTTGCTCTCATCTATTTTCATGTTGAGCGGTCACAATATGTTTTTCATTGTTCTGATATTTGCCTGTTGTTGAGTCTGAAAATCTTTTCTTAAATGGGTTTGGTGTTTATTTGACTTGCTCATTTCACTTGCTTTAGTATTGATGTTGGATTTCGGTATTGGTTACTGAGTTTTTATGATAACATAATGTGTGTCTCTCAACCATGTGCTCTAGTGTGGATGATTTGTTACTTCATGTTGAAATATTTTCCCATGTTCATATCTCTTGTGGAGTGTTTTTGTGTTATCTGCTCTAAATGTTCGAATGCTGTATCTGTTTGCATATCATTGTCATGATAACCTGTCTCATTGACAGTTTTGTTAGTTGTTTTTGTCTATCTATGTCTTTGTGCACTATAACCTTTTTGCTGCACCTGTCATTTTGTGCTCCTCTGTATTATTGGAAGTTTGGTTGGGTCTGCACTATCTTCAGTTTGTATTTATGTATTGAAATTTTTTTTTGCATTGAATCCTGTTGACATTTATCTTGTGTGGTACTGTTGTTTGGTTCTTTGCTGTGGGCCTGTTCTCTTGCAGATGTCTCGTCGATCTTTTAGGGGTAAAGACATTGTTGCTGACGAACCAGCAACACCAATTGCTAAAAGGACTCGACTATCATCACAGGTATCTCAAGACCCCAATGAGGATAGGTTCAGACTTCCGCTTAACTCACATGCCTACTCAAACATTTTTGACAAGTCAACCACTATAGTGGAATGGGTGGTAGAGTTTAACACCTTAGGGACCACTTTTATACCTCGAATCTTTGAGAAACGAGATTAGGCAAACTTGTTCGGGAACTTTGATGATCCAATGGATGAGCTGGTCAAAGAATGCTTCTCCAATGCAACTGATCTTGGAGTTTAACTCATTTTCTAGGTCAGAGGAACAGAGTTTAGCGTTTCCCCAGACTCCATCGCAGATCTTCTCGGCATCACCAGACCTCAGAATGTGAATCTAACTCCTTACAATGAACGAACTCCAGAAGTTGGAGAAATTCTACAAATCCTAGAATCCGATCATGAAGTATCCAGTGCAGGAACATCCATCAGCACCGCAAAGTTTGCACCTAAGCTGACCACACTGAAGTTGATCATGTTCACCAATCTCTACCCACTGTCCAACACTACATTCATCAATCTTGGGAGAGCTCTATTCCTTTGTGACCTTATTACAGGAGCCCCCATTGATATATGTGCTCACATCTACTACACCTTGAGGAAGACCGCGTGTCGAACTACAGCTCGAGGAATTATTCGATTTTGCAGTCTCATCATGAAACTCATTTTTCGTGAAGGCATTATTCCTCCTGCAGATGGAAAAATGCTGACTCGTCAACGTCCTATTTCCTTGTTCACTCTTCAAGCTAGTAGAAGTCACTCCTCTAAATCACTAAGGAGTGCTCACATCTCTCCGGTTACTCCATCTGCCCCTGAATCAGAGATACCTGCACATACCACATCTACTTCACGTGCTGTTCCTCAAGCTTCACCGGCCAGTATTCCGCAAGCACAGACTGCTCCTCATACTGATAGGGTCGGTAGTGTACTTGAGCATATTCAGAAACACATTGATGAGCTTGTGGCACTTCTCTACTCCACAAACAACCATGTCCAAATGCGTCTCGAGACTATGGAAAATCAGCTAGATGCTATTCAACAAAAGCTGGACGAGAGCCTTTAGCTATTCGTGCCAAAAAGGGGGAGAGCATTCAGTAAGGGGGAGAAAGTTTCAAAGGGAAGTGTGCATAGTGATAGGGGGAGTACACACATACTTTTGTCATACTTTTATTTTTTAGTCTTATCCTCTAAACTTATAGGTTTAGGTTTATGTTTGTTGAACTATTTAATGTTTATATGGGTTTGATACACTGTGTTTTTGGTGTATAGTTGTTTCTAACTCCTAACCTATACTCTTGGTTTAATCTTTAATATATTTTGATGATGTTATTCAGGATGTTTTGTGTTTTTGTACCCATGTGCTTTTGTAAGCTTTTAGGGTTAATGTTTTATGCATAGTTTGTAGGCTTTATGGTATGTACCTTGCTTATTGCAGCCTTTATGCTATGTTGAAATCAGTACTTGAATCTAAATGTCTTGCATTTTGGTTTATGTACTGTCACTCTTGTGCCCTTGTAGGATTGTTCCTAGATGCATATACCTTGTGTATTATGCATTGGTTGAGTGTTGAACATACAAGTGTCTTACCTTGTGCTTGTTAACTTGTATATCTTTGTGTTCATTCCAAGTGTGAATGAGCACTGTGATCACTACCTTATGGTGTTCACTTGGTTGATCAAGCCATGGTTTGTTTCTTAACTCCATCTTTGCTTGATCACATATTGCCTGTTTCATATGCATTTATAATTTTCTGCTTACAATGATCATGGTATATTGTTGTGTTTCAGGAGTATTATGTCCATATGATTCAAGTGCTTCACAGCTTCTAGAGTTAGGTGTGAGTGAGTTTTGTTCAACTGTTCCCAACTCACATGTTAAGTCTAGAGTCTGTTTTAGGGTTTTGTCACAGAATAGCCAAAGGGGGAGATTGTAAGGTTGAATTTATTCAACCATCTAATTGGCTTTATTCCGTGCCAAATTTGCTTGTAATTCAGCATTTAGTAACCCTGTATTTAGGTGGGTTTGATGTAAGGGTAGTGAGTGAGATAGAATGAAGATTGCTCAAGAGTGTGCAAGAAAACAGAAACTCGCGGCTGGGACTCGCGGGTGACTCGCGGCTGCAAGCCGCCAGACGCAGCACACGTGCCAAGCATGCTGGAAGATAAACAGTCATGCTAGCTGGAGCACTACAGGACAAAACAGGACAACTGGCCATACGGTTATCTCGCGACTGGATCTCGCGACTTAGTCAAGCCGCGAGCCACCCCTATTTTGTTAAACCTGACGTTTCACATTCCTCTTCCACTCCAATATAAATACCCCTTTTACCCACGATTGAAAGAGAGCTTCCAGAGAGAATTTTGAGAGAGAAACCCTAAAGAAAAACAAGATTGATTCACCCACAATCTATACCTTAGAGTCTCTTCAAATTCTTCAACTCTCTTCCTCTCCATTGTCAAATCCTTGAGAGGCATTATACCAAACCTAGTTCTCACCATCATCATCACTGTGAGACAGCTGTTTGGATTTCTGGGAAGCAGTTAGGAAGGAACCAATCTTCATTGGTTGATGCTACGATCTAGTAGCGGAATCCGAGAAGCTAGAAAAGAAAAAGGTTCGGCGCAACCTCGTTGGAGCAAGAAACTTGGAGGGCTTAGGTGCACTGGGTAGATTAGACTTGGAGGGTCTATTGCTGTCCTTGTATCCCAACTGTATTTTCTAGTGGATTGTTTACCGCTTGGAGGGCGGCGGAGAGGTTTTACGCCGAGGGCTTCGGTTTCCTCTTCGATAACACATCGCGTGTTGTCTTTGTGTTTGCATTTTCCTTCCTCTCTATCTTTGCCTTTTTATTATCTGCTGTGGATTTTAATTTGTTATGGCTTAGATAGTATTTAATCAATTTCATATTATAGCATATGTTAAGTTTCCGCACACTAGTTGTTTGACATATTGCTTGAATTGGTTAAGTTGAAATTTGGGGGTCTAAACGTTCAAAGGTGTTTTTACATGTTTTTTGAACTTTCATATATCTTTCATTTCATAACCCAAACCCGGCCTACATTACAACTCATGAGTAAAGACCTCCTTGAAGTTTTGCTAATTGTAGGCACATCTTAAGCTCTAATATTATTTTCTCTTGAATTAAAAAGGAAAAATGCTTAAGATTTTCAAACCCCACTGGATGATATGTTGAAGGACAAAACTTCTCAAATTCTCAAATCCCCAAATGGCTCAAAAGAACTTTCAAACTTGGAGCACTCTCCTTGTTTGCACCCAATAATGTGATTCTTGAATATTATCACATTTTATTTCTTGATTGCCTTTGAAGACATAATTTGACAATGTTCAAAAGAAAGAAGAAATTTTGATTACATGAGTTTAACGATCTTGATCCTTCATAATCAAAGAGATTTGTTTGGTTCTTAAACACTATGATTTTCTAAAATGGTTGTTCAAAGGATCACATCTTGTTCCCAAAAAAAATGGAAATTTGTTTTTTTCAAAAAAAAAAAAAAAAAATCCTTTCCAAAATCTAGTTCTCTTGAACTATGTCTTGACCTGATCCTCTATGAGAGAGGTACGTAGGTAGCCTTGCAGAGGCCTGGTCCTAATCACCCAAACAACTTTGGAGAACAAAGTCAAAACAATGTGACAAAATTGTTTGGGTGCATGCTAGGTTAAGCCCATTTGTTTGCATTAAGCATGTTTAAACTTGGTGCGTTAGCCTATTTATATTGTGTGCAAGTTTTCACGATAATTAGTTTCTAACAAGCTAGAGAAAGAAAACCTTTTTGTAGGAACCAAGGATGGCGGACCATGATCTTCTTTCATGTTCCCCAATGGTCACAACATCAAATGAATTCAACTTCAATCTAAGCATGGAATATGCCCCAAACTAGGGGCACTAGGTAAGTACTTCCAATTCATTTCAATGAATAAATCCATTGCTAATTGAAATTATCTTTTTGCAGGAATTGAGCAAGGACTTATCCAACAAGCTGCATCAACTTCTAGCCAAAGTTATTCTCATTCAAAGGATAGGTTTTTCCAAAAAAAAATCATCATGAATAAATCTTCATCTTCTTCACTTTTTGATAATGAACAAATCTTCATATTTCCAAAAAAAAAAAAAAAAAAAAAAAAAAAACATCAATCAAAATTTTCAATTCCTTGAAAAAAATCAAAATTTCCAAATTTTTCAAAAACAAAAAAATCATCAATTAAAATTTTCAATTCCTTCAAAAAATTCAGGATTTCAAAATTTTTCAAAAAATAAAAAATAAAAAATCTTCAATAAAAATTTCCAAAACTTCAATGGAAAAATCTCTAAGAATAAATCTTCAAGAAAAAATCTCCACGAACAAATCTTCAAAATGAAAAATCTCCATTTTTCAAAGGAAAAATCTCCAAAACCATATTCCAAAGGAAAAATCTCCATGAACAAATCTTCATTAATTTTTTTTTTCAAAAGTTCAATCTCCAGAATAAATCTTCAAGGAAAAATCTCCACGAACAAATCTTCAAAAAGAAAAATCTCCATTTTTCAAAGGAAAAATCTCTATGAACAAATCTTCATTAAATTTTTTTCAAAAGTTCAATCTTCAGAATAAATCTTCAAGGAAAAATCTCCACGAACAAATCTTCAAAAGGAAAAATCTCCATTTTTCAAAGGAAAAATCTCTGAAACCATATTCCAAAGGAAAAATCTCCATGAACAAATCTTCTTAAAAAATTTTCAAAAATCCAATGGAAAAATCTCTAGAATAAATCTTCAAGGAAAATCTTCACGAACAAATCTTCAAAAAGGAAAAATCTCCACAACCATATTCCAAAGGAAAAATCTCCATGAACAAATCTTCAAAAGGAAAAATCTCCAATGAATAAATCTTCATTAAAAATTTTCAAATCATCAAAGGAAAAATATCCAAAACTATTTTTCAAGGAAAAATCTCCTATGAACAAATCTTCATTAAAGTTTTTCAAAATTTCAATGAAAAAATCTCCAGAATGAATCTTCAAAGAAAAATCTCCATATTTCAAAAGAAAAATCTCCATGAATAAATCTTTTTTAAATTTTTTTTTCAAATGTTTAAAGGATAAATCTTCAAGATAACTCTTCAAAAAAAAAAAAAAATTCAAATTTTCAAGGAAAAATCTCCAATGAATAAATCTTCATAGGAAAAATCTCCAATGAACAAATCTTCATTAAAAATTTTGAAAACTTCAATGGAAAAATCTCCAAAGTCAAAGTTTTAAAGGATAAATCTCTTGAGCATAGCTTCAAATAAAAGATCTCCAGAAAAAATGGCAGATTGCGATCTCCTTCCATATTCTCCAGTGGTCGCAACATCAAGTTAGCTATCCACAGTCAGCATTCATCAAAGCATGCAAGATGTCCCAAACTAGGGGCATTGGCCTAGTATGTCCAGTTATTTTCAATGAATAGCTCTGGTATTAATTGGAAATATTTATTTTGCAGGAACTAAGGTACAAGACCCATACACGTTGGCATGAATAATATACAAACTTCAAATCCATTGGACCTCTGGGAAGCACGTCCAAAATTCAAATCCATCGGACCTCTGGGAAGCACGTCCAAATTTCAAATTCATCAGACCTCTAGGAAGCACGTCCAAACTTCAAACCATCAGACCTCTGGGAAGCACATCCAAAATTCAATTTCAATGAACCTCTAAGAAGCACGTCCAAATTCAATTTCAATGGACCTCTAGGAAGCACATCCAAAATCAAACCATCGGACCTCTAGGAAGCACGTCCAAAACTTCAAATCCATCAGACCACTAGTAAGCATGTCTTGTACTCTTTTTTTTTTCCCAAAAAAAAAAAAAAAAAAAAAAAAAAAAAAGGCTGCATGCATGAACTACGTTTAGACCTGATCCTCCCACTAAGAGGTACGTAGGCAATCTCCCTCGAGATTCGGTCCACATTTTGATCCAGAATATGACCATTTGCATTTTTATCTACATGCATCATACATTCACCACGGTTACATACTGATTGCAAAGTTAGGTGTCTCTTTCATACATTGATATTCACTTTTCAAACTCTACCAATGAGGGGCATTCTGTTGACACCCTATTTTGCAACCCGTATTTAACCTCACATGGAGGGTAAAATGGTAATTTCACCTTGAAAATATGCATCTTGATTTTGATCATTAAATCCTTAATCTCATTTCACCAAAATGATCTTGATGTTGTAACGATCAAATCGACTGGTCATAAGCCCTAATCGAACCACCAGATTGAAAGTTATCATTAAATTAAGTTTTAATGGCTGAGATGCACCATCACAAATTGAGTCCGACTATATGTGATTATGAACAATTGATTCCAATTGGCTAAAAGTATAATCAATTTGAGATCGATGATGTGTCATAATTTGATTGGTTAGGACTACATATTATGGTACGGTTGCACACTCCTAATTAACTAGATAATTAAACATTAATTATTCAATGAGTAATTTGCACAATTATATTTTAATTAGAGTAAATTTGGAACCAATTAATTCTGAGATGAGAGTGATTGGAGCCATTTAATATTAACTGGGAGCTAATTTGGGGCCTATTAATCTTAATTATGTTGAAACCATTTTCTGACAAATGACATCTGCTCACTATTTCATCGATATCTCTCATAATATTTTGAATCTGTGAATGAGGTTAATTTTCCCAGAAACTAGACATCCGGGGCTTCAATTTGAGCATAAGAAGGAGACAATTCCAATCAGAATTGAGTTAGATATGATTTTTCGAAATTGGCTCTACATTCTGTTACAGAAGCTACAGGAAAACCGAACTTTACTTGCTCCTCACTCTCATCAATCTCCACATTTAATGCACCAGATTTCCCCAAAGGCTAAAATGAGGTCTAGGTTCATGATTCTTTATCAACCTTCATTAAATGACCTTCCATTCATATTTTCTCCACTATTTATATATAAATCCCCCCTCTCCTTCATTCCAAGACATAAAAAACCCCCTTTCTTCCCTTCTCTTGAGTTCTAGTGAAGTTGAGTAATCTTGTCATATCTTGGTCTTCCTGAGACTCAAGGTATTGAGTGAGACTCACTCTTCCTCTCCTAGCTCTTGTTTTCCTCCACCCTTAGAACCTCCATCAAGAATCCCCTCTTCCACCATATGGATCTTGTATGAAGGTATAATCCACCTCCCTAACTGTTTGTTTATGTTGCCATGATGAAAATTTAAGATTAAAGCATAATAATTCCCTTGAATATGTTTGAATGTTCTTAATTGTTCTTATATGTTCTTCACATGTTCTTGGTTGTTCATCACATGTTCATGCATATCACTAGATTAATCTTAAATCTACATCAAAAATATGAAAAACATGTTTATTTAATAATTCTTTGAAATCCTTGAATCTAGGTTATCATCATCCACATACATTCACTAGAATTTATTTTTTCAATCTAATTGCAATGCATAATAAATTGAATTAGGGTTTATCACATGCACACACATTAAATCCAACATGAAAATTGATTGATAACATATTGGATGGTGTGATATTAATGTTGGCCACTATAGTCTAGAAGACCGGTTTCACCGGGTAAGGTGGGTGCCTAACACCTTTCCACCTTGTAACATATCCTCCGAGCTTAGATCAAGGGTTAGTAGATCAAATACTTATCCATGTAATTTTCAATTTTTAGATTGTAACTATGAAACAAAGCCATGTACTTTATCTTAGATTGTATCTATGACCAAAACCATGTAATTTTCCTATGATCAATGTAAATTAAATTTCAAATTAATAAAATGAGAAATTTTGCAATTTTGGTTTTCTTATTTTTCCAATAATTAAATAAGTGGCAATTCCATTGTAAAACCCTTAATCTAAAGGGAAAAATATAACTAGTCAAACCTCCATTTTAAGAGATAATAACACGACTCCACCCATTCACATAGGTTTGACCCAACATCCTATAGAAAAGGGGGCCGGGGGTGTGGACTCTCATAATCAGTTTTGGGGGTTTGTGTGAAAAATTTTACTTATCGTACTAAATACTCAAAATATTTTATTGAAAACATTTTACATGTAAAATTTGTAATATTTTACTTCAAAACAAACTTAGTGATATAATATGAAATAATATTAAATAAAATAATGTTAAGGGGAAATTAATAAAAGGTCTTGTACATAAATTATCTTGTTAAGATATATGTGATTCAATGTTAGGAACATATATCAACATTTTATGTAATTGACTAATCTTTTGACAAAACGCACTTTACTTGTAATTGGGTAGATCTAAGATGTGTTTAATACTTCAAGAAACAATGTTTCAAGTGCAAGTGTTAAAGTCATGCAAGTTTGTCCAAGAATTAAGTAATGAAGTGCTGGATTTTAAATCTCGTCAACTAGCTTGATAGATGGCTATCTATCGAGGTTTATGAAACTCACTTTTTAAGAGCTGTTTTTCATCCAATCCATTAGTATGTGTTTAGGCTTTCTTTTCTCACAACCCTAAACATATATAAGAATTATTTTGAGGGCCATAAAAGGTTGCACAAGTTGCACAAGAGCACAATTCCATAAGTATGAAGAAAAGTGTGACTAGAAACCTAGTTTTGCCCTAGTTCTTCTTTCTCTTGAAGAAGCTACTGTATTTGTACACCATAGGGTTTTGTGACCAAGTAACTTCATGATCTTCATCATGTGATAAACAGAAGAACTTTGCAGTCAACATCCTTCTCAAGTTGGTGATTGTTAGGTTCTAAAACTTTAGGAACTAATGTATTAGAACTTCAATTTGTATTATGTTGGCAAACCATGATCAAAACATAGAGTCTAGGTTTAGGCTTGCTCAAAGTTTGTTTATTTATAAAATTGGAATCGAGTGATTGTAGAATTTATTGGACTAAATCTGCAAGGCTCGATCGATCGAAAATTAGACTCGATCAATCAAACCACGTACAGATTTATTTTTCTACAAAGTTCCAATTCAGCCCAAACTTTACTTAAACGTATTGGGTTTCAAGTAAAACACTCCTATATATAAAGGAAACCCTAAAATGTTTTTTTAAGTTTTTTAGAGAGATTAGAGTGCCTCTTGTGCCTCTTTGGTATTTTAGGATTTTGTACCCAAAAGCTCTCTAAAGTTGCTCCTTAATATTGTGTGTGTGAATCTTTTGTGAGATCAAGAGGTTGTTGCCTTCACACATACTTAGGGTTTCCAAGATTCGGGATTATGTCAAGAACTTGGTGATCGATTCAATTGCTGCATTCAAGAGCTTAAAGTTACACAAGTAGGTGTGCTTGTGCTTGCTGGGAATTCAAGAAAGAAGTAGTCCGTGGACTCGGAGCTATCATGGGGTCGTGATAGTAAGTTTCCTACTCGAGGTAGCAATAAGATGTTAGTGGTCTAAGTCGCTATTGTGTCAACTTCAATTCTTTCATAGTGGATTCAGTTTACCTTGAGGATAGCTAGATTAAATCCTCTCCAGTTCACCCCCATCCTATCCCGTATGATGGGGAAAGCTTCCTTGCCTCATCCCCATCCCTTAAAATTCTATTTCATTTTAACTTGCCTCACAACTATTATAATTTTTTAATAAAATCTATTTCATTAATATAAATATACTTGAAATTACAACTAATTTTTCTCATCAAATCAAACTAATTTTTAGCAATTTTTCTCCAAAAAAAAAAATAGCAATAATTAAATAATATTATCAAAGTATTTAACAAGACAATATAACAACAACAACAACAAATCTGAATAATAGTCATGCATTTACATAAGCTAGTATTAATTTGTTTATTTAAATAGTAGAAATTTAGGATATGAAAAATTTATAATTATAGCCCTTATCAACGCGAGGCTAGATGGGGATGGAGCGGGGAGGAACTAAAATGTCTAAATCCATCCCCACCCCGCCCCATGGCGGGGGCTAAAATCTGGCCCCATTCTTGTCCCACCACCTTCGTGAGGCGGGAAAAACCTACAAGGGGCAAAGCAAGTCAAGGCAGGGCGGGGCAAAATTATCATTCCTATTAGATAGGTGGCAGTTTTATTAAAAAAATTGGTAGGACGGGAATATGGAAGACATCATTTGTATTATTTCCTTTAAATATTGTAATGAAACCTGCAGGTTTCTCTTAATGGTGCTCTAACATTCTTTTATCTTTTTTCATTGTCTTGATCATAGCTTGAGAAACTTAGTCATATTATCAATTCTAATTCCAGATTTCTTTCCGTTGCAGCATTCAACAATAGGCATCTGACACTATTACTGATCCGTTGGATGCATAAACAAATATTACAAAATTGAAAATCTCGTATTCCTTCTGGAAATGTAAACCTTTATACATATTTGACATCTTTAAAAATCATAACATGTACTTCGGGCCTGCGTATTTTGCAGCAATCACATTGCAATATAATAATAAATCCAAAAAAAAAAAAAAGCCTTAGAACAGTTCCTTTATTTGTTAATTTGTCGACACAAATTTATTTTATTTTATTTTATTTTATTTTTTTAAATTTTGAAGTTTAAAATTTTATAGTAAATGCCATATATAGCTATAGGAGTGAGGTCGTCAATTAATTTAATAAATAGGATAAGATTTGCACATGTGAAATTTGTTGCATGATAATTGTCTTTATCATTATGTCAAATACAAGCCTCTTATTCACTTACAAGAAATTTTAGAAATTTGGGTTAACTAGAAAGGATCAATGTAATAATTCAAAGAGAACACATCTTACTTCGGATCAGTATCTCTCTAGTCACTTTTTTTTTTTTTTTTTTTTTTTTTTTTTTTTTTTTTTTTTTTTTATAAGTATCTCTAGCCACTTAATTACTAAAAGATGGTTTAAGCCAAAAAAATAATAATAATAATAAAAAATAAAAAAGATGGTTCTACTTACAAGAAAAAATGTCTCTTGCTTAGGGATGACAATTTTGCCCCGCTCCTCCCCGTTTTGCCCTCGAGGGTTTTCTCCCATCTAGCAAAGGTGATGGAGCGGGGATAGGGCAAGATTTTAGCCCCGCACCATGGGGCGGGGTGGGGCGGGGATGGGTTTAGACTTTTTAAACCCGCCCCGCCCCGCAAAGGTGGTGGGGCAGGGATGGGGCAAGATTTTAGCCCCACACCACGGGGCGGGGCAGGGATGGGTTTAGACTTTTTAGACCTGCCCCGCCCCGCGTTGCTAAGGGTTATAATTGTAAATTTTTCATACCCTAAAACCCTACTATTAAACAAACATATCAATATTAACTTATTTTATTTTACCCAATATAGTTCTCTATCTTTTTTTTATTACGTGTTATACTATGAGATTTTTTGTGTGATTATCTTGATAAATGGTTGAATATATTATTCAATTTTTTTCCAAAAATTGATTTGAATTGATGAGATAAATTTAATTGTAATTTCAAATTTATTTTTATTAATGAAATAGGTTTCATTAAAAAAAATTGTACTAGTTGTAGAGCAAATTAACAAAAAGTAGAGTTTTACAAGGTGGGACAGGGTTTCGTAGGACCCCAAGGGGCAGGGATGGGGTTAGAAAGTTTTCTACATCATGCGACGTGGGGTGGGAATGGGACAAGACAAAACCATACGAGACGGAGATGAAGACACCATACTTCAACCCTACCTTGCCCCATTGCCATTCCTACTCTAGCTGTCAAGTTATCTTCCAAGACTATAAGTTGGAATTGAGCTTTCCGAGGCAATATTGTCCTAGGCGCACTAGAAACCTACCAGTTTATTTACAGCATCATGTTGGTGATTTGAGCAAGCTATTTATAATGGTAAAAAAAAAGGAGATTGTCCAGTAAAACCGGGTCTATAAGACTTGGAGTTTAATTAAGCTAACATTCCATATTATTTGCCCGATGAGTAGTCTCTCTCCATCGCCTTTTGAAGTACAAGAATTAAAAACTTTTTCTGTTCCTAAATATTAAAAAGAAAAGAAAGAAACTAAAATGAGAAGTGAAAAACATCTTCTTCACAAAACAAAAAGAAAAAAGAAAAAAGAAAAAGAAAAAGAAAAAGAAAAAAGGAAGAGCACGTACATATCAATTGGGCATATTTTAGGTAGAGAATTGATACCTGGGAAATAAACACGGAATAGCTATATACAGTAGTGATGACTCTAATGAGGCCAAATCAGGGCTGTCTTAATAAAATTTGAAGCTTAATGACAACGATAAGTCATATTTTTTATCATTAAATATTATTTATATAGTATTTATTTAACTTTTCATATTATAATTTTTTAAATTTAAAATATACTCTTCTTGCTTTTTTTATATGCAAAATTACTAATTAAGGGGCATTCATATTTCAATTTTTCTATCGTCATCTTTTTGAATGATAATGTGACTAATCCACTTAATATCACCCCAAAATTTTAAAAAATTATTTTATTTTATGTGAGTTAGTTCAATGATGCTCTTAAAAAATAGAAATTGTCAACTAGTCTAGTAGTTATGGAAACAAGCTAGTTTTTGTTTTCTCAAAATTTTTTTTTTGTACATATAAATTCAATATCAAACTAAATAAATTTTGTATACTCATTAGAGTTTAAAAGATAACAAGTTTTTCTAAAAAATTATCTCACGTATATGCATATGTCAAAGTTGATAGTTTTGTAAACAATATATTTATAAATTATGGCATACTCTAGTATTTATGTGGGGGACGAGGATCCTAGTGGCTGACGAACTACATATGAAGATAAACCTTGAGAGTTGTAGACAAATTATCCTCGGGAAGTACAACCTTAATCCATGTTTGGGCTATATGACCATTATGGAAGAGGACCCCGTGGACATCTATCTAACCTCAGAAGGACCAAAAGTCGAGTCAAAAGGGGGCAAGGGGCAATCCATTGATAACAAAGGTAACCAATTGTTAAACAAGGAAGAGAAGAAAAAGGAAGGACAAAGTGGCCATCCCCTCTGCATTAAATGCATTGCAACCACTGAGTTGATCGCATTAATGGAAAAATGACCCTGAACAGTGTTCTCACAGCTAATGTCTTAGTGTAACAACCTTCAAGCAAGGTCTTGATGGGACAAGTATCAAGGTAATTTGATTATGACCTTCCAAGTGTAAGATCTAGATGTATTGGCTAAGTTATATAAAGCCAAGAAACATCCGGATCTAAATGGAAGAAGAAAAAAGAAAAAGAAAAGGGAGAAAAAGGATCCATTTGTAGCTTCAACCGCAAACAAAGCCCAAGATCAAACACTTAGCCATTTCTGAGAAAACTCGAATTGAATAATAATCACTGCATTAGTAGTTTTGAGCAGATTTTCAACTCTTATCTTACAATGGTACTTAAAGGTTGACTCTACATCTTATCTCTAAAAATTATTTGTGTGAGCAAACAGTGCCAGTCCTTGACTCAACTTTTTGTCCACCACAATTAAAATATGGACAAAACATAGGTACTGTTTCTTAGGTTCCTCTTTTAAGATTTTACCCATGTGGCTACTTAACTTAAAAATACACTTCTATACCATGAGAAAATATCCACATGGTAGAATCTTAAAAGGGGAACCTAAAGAACAGCATTTAAGTACTGTACCAAAACCTTGCTCTTAAAATATTAAGGATTATATATGTGTGTGTTTAAGTATATGTGTGATGGTTTATCTTGACTCTTAACTAATATATTAATACCATAATATGGCCCCTAACTTCACTCCTATGTTTAGACAATGACTAATCTAAGAAAATGAAAATGGGCAACTCTATAAACTTTTCATTTCCTACAAACTATATAATGTTGAACTCATAACATTAATATATTCAAGTTCATAATATACATACATGCATACATATCTATATATCTATATATATATATATATATATATATATATATCTAATCTAATCTAATACTATATATAATAGCAGAAGCCTTTAACCAGGTGCTGCCACGTTAGGAAAAAAGACCCCTTAAAATGCTGCCACGTTTAGATTAAAAAGCGATCAATTATGTTGGTTGGAAATCTACACGCCGTTTAAAACCTCTCATTACAAATAACAAAAAAATAACCGGTTAAAATTAAAGTACACATGGAAATAGATAGAAATAGAGATGCGATGAAAGAGAGGCAGAGAGGCAACGAAAGAGATAAAGAGAAGCAGAGAAAGAGAGAGAGAAATACGATATACACGGAGAGAGATACGATATACGATAGAAATAGAGGGGGGCAATGAGGCCTGGGACACGGAGAGAGAAACAGAGAAGAGAAAGAGGCAGAACGGTAAAGAGTACATCGATTGGGCATAAGAAATCAAAACAGGATTACTGTCAGTTTTTCCGCCGCCATCCGTTCCCTCGCCAGACTCAGAACACCGAAACCGCAGGCAAACACAGGAATTGATATTGAGGGAGAGAAATCTAAGTGCCATTAACTCCGTCGATCAGATCGCCGAAATTGCCACCGGTTATTTTTGTCCCCTTTCTTATATCTGGGTATTTAATATGACTTATTGTTTGGGTATTTTGGTTGGATAGGTATAGATTTAGATATTTGCTTTGATGTTTTGGGATTTTTCTGTTATGGTTTGTAGATATCAGATTTTGATGTTGTTTGTTTGGTTCTTTCCTTCTTGCCCTAACTCACTTTTTCTCTCTTGCTTTCCATCTCTGTTTCTTTCCCAAGAAAGTTGTGATTATATATGCTTTGTTATTTATTATTTTTCTTTAAAGAGTATGACTCAATGGATTATTCAGTTTGCGTAAATGAACATTTGCTGTCTCTCAAAACACAAATCTTTAATAATCAAAACCACACCAAAGTTTTAAATTATTCAAAGTTTTTAAATTCTTGCTAATTCATGTTGACAATGACACTTATTTTGGATTTTTTCTCATTTAATTAGATGTCTAATATGATCCTATCTTAGCAGCACGATTCATGATTCTTATGGTCTTAAAAATAGAAAAATGACTTATTTAATTCTGTTTATGCTCCCTAGACAGGGTCAAAACTTTTTAGAATTATGGTTAATGAATGGTGGTGTGTTGGTGATGAAGATGCCTATGTGAGTCAGTAAGGAGTTCAATAGGCCCATTTGATTGGCGAGACTATTTTGTTTTATGGCCATGACAGTGAAATCTAATACCGTAATTTATCTATACTGACTCAACTTTTAAGGTATCCTGCAATGAGTTATAGAATGAGCAATGGGTTATAGGGTTAATGAGATTTCATTCATTAGTATCTTTATGAGACAGTGTTTTGAGGAAGATCAAATTTAACAATTGTGGATGGTATTTGTTACTTTTTGAGGAAGTTAATAAGAATGCTTCATATCTTCCTTATTCTCCTGAAAGGATGACACCCTTGGTCATGGACATATATAGAGTTTGAAATTGTGAGACTAAGATTCAAGGCCAGATTGTTGGATGAACTGATCATCCTAATTTAAATGTACATGGTATTAGATAGAGAAATTTGCTCTAATGAATTCAATTTTCTCTATACTCTCAGACTTCTAAAGCTAAAGCTTGATGAATAATAAGAGGACAGTGAAGTTCTAAGATTGTAATTATTGTAATTCATTTTTTGCCATTGTGTTTGTTGTGGAAGACTTGAAGCCATCTGATACGATTATATATGTATGGTTAGGATAGTCCTTATCCATAAGGCACTACAATCCTATGGCTAATATACTCCAAATTAGGTTACAGACTATCACTAATGTACATTTGCAGAAATTGTTGTAATGTATAAACATGTTCCTTTTTTAATATTATTTTATTCATATTTATGCCTCAAAGTTGGATGCTGATATTACTTATATATAAAAAAATATGTTGTATGCTGATACTGATTTTGCTACTTCATACAGGTACTAGAAACAGAGTTAATTGTGTTGATGGCTCTATAGTTAAAGACATCGAATGCTCTAATTTAGCTGGTGTTACTCTTGAAAGGTCTTTTGATGGTTCACAAGATAATAAATCTTCTAAGTGCTTCAAATGTCCTTCAGAGAAGGCAATTCTTTCATTCCTTTGGCTTAGAGCGTCTATAAAGATGTGCATTGTTGTGGTTTCTAGCAACTCAAGTATGTAAATGATCTTAAAACTTTCAGTAGTATCAAGTTTTCAACATAGTGGTTCACCAAGTAATATTGCTACAATAATTTGATGCTTTTTAGCTATTAATTTTTAAATTCTAAAGGATACGACTAACCAAATTTTCTAAAAATATCATTATTACTCTTTCACATATTGGTTCTTTTTATTTTATTTTAGTAACTATGACAGCCAAAACCGGATCAGTATTTGACCTTGGCAAACATAGATCAAATGTTATTACTTTATTACCACTGAAAGGTCTAAATTGTTTGTTAATATACTTTCAGGTTTTTAATTTTGGCCTTCACAATGACTTCCACTCATGATTTGCATGTTCTAAAATCTAAATTGCAGGGGATGATGAAGTCTTTGATGTATACTGTGTTACTTTTGAAATGGTGTGCTTAATGGCGCTATGCATGCTTCTTACATGGAGTTTAATGTACAATCTCTGTTAGAGTCTAAAGTTGCACCACTACTATGTTCCCGTTGTTGTATTTAGTTATAAAATATTCATTGACGTACTTTTAATTAATAAGCAGTTGTTAGCAAATATTAAGGTAGTTAGCATTGTACTGGGATTACTGTATGTGTAGTCTTAGGTTGTCTTAAGACGATTCGCGGTCACATTCTAATTAAATGAAATCATACTGAGTTCAAGCTTGAGGCTGAGCTGATATTGTATGAAATTGAGGAAGAAAAATAGAAGATTGTGTGTGACTGAAATAATCTTCTAACTCATAAATTCTCAATAAATACCATTATCGTTTTGTTAAAAAAAAAAATGTTTTGCAAAAGACTAATGTTTAAAAATTTTAGGGGATGTTGGATACTATATGCTTAAATATACTAAATTATGTAGGTTTGAATGAATGTAGTATAAGTATGAGAACTAAGTTTATGTTGGATGCAAAGATCATTAATATGTAAAATGATCCCGCGCATTGCGCGGGTTAAACACTAGTATATATAAAACTGAAGCGTAGCATTTAGTGTTGCTACGCTCATGTTGAGCACAACAATGGTCATATCATCTACCAATTTTCAACATTCTATCTCTTTTTTTAATTATATCTTTTTCTCCTTATTAATTTCCCAACTTATAGTTATAATTTTTCTAACTTTTCCCTCTCTTTTACCTATTCATCTACCTACTACTATCTACCTTAATATCACTTTTCTCTACCCCTTTATCTTTTCTTTTTCATTCTATTCTTAGTTTTTTCACACACAAAATGTTATTTCTCTCTTTTTTTTTTCTCTCTCTCTCTCTCTCATGTTCCACACACAAAATGTGTTTTCTCTTTCTTTCTCTCTCGCATTTTTTTTTTCATTTTTGGTAGATTTTTTTTTATATATTTTTCTTGCATCTCTACTTTAGGTTGATAAATTTTTGTATTATTTAGAACTCTACTTTAGGTTGATGTGATTAAGTTTTGTTTTTTTAAGTTGTTTTCTTTTTTATTCTCTTTGATTTCATAGATGCTATCATATTGCATTATAAAGATAGTATATAAGAATATAATGTTATTTTATTATACATAACATGACTTGGATAATTTGGTGTTTATTGCTATATTTTTTATGTTTACTTTTTTTCTTCTCATATTATTTTATATAAATTTCTCATTATTCTCTCTCACATTCTCTCTTCAAAAAGTGGTTATTCTCTTTCTCTTGATTTTTTATTCTTTCTTGCAACTCTACTTTATATTGATGAATCATTTTGATTCAAAACTCTATTTTGGTTCAAACGTTTTGGTGGAAGTAGTCTCTTTCTTTACAATAAAATTTAGATAATAAATTATACATATTTATTGTAAATTTGAACATGAGTTTTGAATATATATCATGATAATCTCTTTTAAAAGAGTGAATAATTTGAATAATTTATTTAAATAAAAATTATACGTACATACATACATACATACATACATATATATATATATATATATTGCTTAAATATATAATCAATCTCATGTAATTTATTTAAAAGTAAAGACGTTAAAACAAATGAATAACTGTCTTAAAGATTACATTTGTGTATTCATAACCTTTATGTACAGGAAAGACTTTCAATTAAATTTAGTTATACTGAAATGAACTAAGATGGCTACATTAATGTGGCTTAACAAAAGCATAATAATAATAAATGCTATGCTTAAGATTTTAGATATTACGAGTTTGAGATTTTTTTAATAATAAATTTGGATTTAGATTAGGTGCTTTCAACCCAAACATGTCTTTTTCCCATTATTTAGATGTACAAAAATAGATCAAAGTGGACCAAAATGAACCAAAGTGATCTGAATGGACCAAATTCGACCAAATGAAACAAAGTGGACCAAATGGAGAGAATATGACTGAATGGACTGCATAGGAATAGGGTGGATCAAATAAGATTGAAGTGGATAGAATGGACCCAACGGGTCCAAAGTGGAGCGAATAAGATCGTAGTGGTCTGAATAGGACCGAACTGGACTGAATAGGAGCATTGTGTAATGAATAGAACTGAAGTGGACAAAATGGACCGAATAGAACCAAAGTTGACAAAATGTACCGAATAGGACCAAAGTAGATCGAATGGCCCAAATAGGACTAAAGTGGATCAAAGTAGACAAAATGGACCAAATAGGACCAATGTAGACCGAATAGGACTAATGTAGACCGAATAGGGCCAGTGTGGACTGAATGGACCAAATTAGGCCGAAGTGGGCTAAATAAGACCGAATGGGCAGAATTGGACTGAATAGAATCAAATTGGACTGAAAAGGACAGGATGGATTGAATAAAACTAATGTGGACCGAATAAAACTTTTGAATATTTATCATTTTTAGGGCTCATATGTCTAATTTCTAAATGTCTATTTTGGCATTTTTCTTTGTATTTTGTAACTCAAAAATAAATAATGGACCAAATTAGACCGAATAAGAATTGTTTAACTTATAGGAAGAACAAATTATCTTCAAAATTTTTTTTTAAAAAATTATACATTATATCACAATAGAAGATAATTATTTATTCTCAGACATCACATGATCAGCGAATAGTGATAATAAAAAATAAAGCATTTTCACAAATTGAACTCCCAACGAAAAATTGTAGTCCAACTACTTAATTAAGAAGGTATATAACATTCAATTCCCCCATATATCTGTTTTACTTTACTGAAATAGAACACACAAAAAAATACAAGTCCAGCATCAATCTTGTTGGCCAAAGTGTAAATGAGTTTATCAATCAATCAATAACCTTAACATCAAAATTTTGAAGAAAGATAGGAATATTAGAAATTGTGACCGGAAAATCACAATTTTTTAGGCTCTGTTTGTTTTGGCTTCAAACTGATTCCGGAAATGATTTTTCGGAAAAGTGGGTGTTTGGTTGTTACTTCAAATTAGGTCAAACTGAAAAGCATTTCCGGGTTGACCGTAAAATATAGCCAAAACGGTGTAAAATGATTTCTGTTTTCATTTTCACTTCAAATGATTTCCGGCCTTGGAAAATAGAAGAGAGAGAGAGAGAGCAAGAAGATCGCCTTGTCGGAGCAAGAATACAACCAGATCGCATCGGAGCAAGACGATCGCACAACTCCGATCATTCAAACCCACCCTCGTCGAACCCAGTCACCGATCATCGAGATCGTCTCGCCATTTCCGGACCACACACAAAGAGAGAGACAGAGAGAGTAGAGAGATCGTCGTACCACCGGTAAGATCGTCTCGCCATCGTTCTCGAATCCACTCGCACTAGATTGCCGACGAACCCACTCGCACCGCGCCGATTGCACCAGATCGCGCCGCTCCGACGAACCCACCACTCCGACGAACCCATTCATCAAACCCACCACTCCGACGAATGGGTTTTCTTTCACTCAGATCGCGCCATTGATGAATTTTTTTTGGTTGGGTTTTGTTTGGAAGCTGAGAAAATGTGAGCATCAAGTAGAAAATATGTTTTCTCTATTATTTTCAAGAAAACAACCAAACACTATAAAATATTTTCCAAAACATTTTTTGAAATGCAACCAAACACTTGAAAATATTTTCCTTTCCGAAACATATTTTACATCCAACCAAACACAGCCTTAGTTTAAATCTCGTGTGTATTCGTATGTGTGCTCCTTTTTGTGTGCCAGCATGCATGTACTAGATATTTCTCAATTATAAATACTAGTTAATCTTCCGAATGAAGCCAATATCTACGTTGTGGCACCTTCTTCAAGTTAGCCCACAGCAAATGAAGGTACATCGGAAACTGCGTAATAACAAAGAATGTTATAAGCAACAAGCAGGTCACCATATACAAGGAAGCTGCATTATTCCGTTGGTCACTGAATATGAAAAAATGTCCGCTGGAAAACATATCAAGGTTGTAACTATAGACACATAGAACGCTGTTAGGCCGACCAAAAGCTTTGATAGTAAAGTGTGGTGGAAATCTTTTTTTCTGTAACCTGATGTGAGAATTGAAAGGAACATGACCACAGCTATGAGTGAAGTGCAGAAAGAGACGAAGGATGAGACGGCCAAAACTTTAGATGCCTTGTTGTTTTTGTTTACTTCTTTGACACCATCTGGCACTGTGGTTGATGTAGTAAAGGTGATCGTGACAAAGAGACCTGCTACGACTGAGCATGCATTGCAGGTGCTAGTTAGCTACTCACCACCTATTTTAACAAGATCCTTGTGTTTTTCGGTGAAGACCTCCTCTGGGGTTTGGCCATTCTTATTGAGAAGAGGAAGGCCTGAGCTTCTTTGCATTGAGTTCTTTATGTACTGCATTCCAAGGGAAAAAAAATGACGTGGTTATTCCTTCACCACATCTATAGTTTTATACTGAAACTATAAGCCCAAGCTTGCAACAAAGTACAAACTACAAACTAAGAAATAGTTTGTATTATCTTCCTCATGTTATTCTATAAACCTAGTTATCACCTAGCAAGTCAAACCCATAAAACATATTATTTATAAAAGGGCCTTGGAATCAATGATCAAGCAAAAGTCCTCTCTAGCCTAGCTGTTATGCATACCTCATACCACTTGATTCCCCATTGCATTTGTGATGCAGCTCCTAGAACTGGCCAATTAAAATCTGCTTCTGCTGCAAGATGCAATGCACTATTCCCGTCGCAATCCACTTCATTAAATATACTGTATTTTAATGTATTTTTCTTCCTGAGTAGGAGTAGGAGTAGGAGTAGGAGTTCATATACACGAGGTTGGTTATGCTTCACTGTCAATAGCACTACGTTCTTCCGGTCTCTATCCTCCTCATACATAGCTACAGGATAACGTTCAAGGATTTTCTCCACCATTTCAGTAATTCCATTCTTCGCTGCAATTAGTATTGCCGTTGCAGGTTGATCAATATCATCCTTTTTCCTTTCTTTATCTGTCATTGCAGAAGACAACAAATTTTACTTCAAATTCAAATTTAAACTATATCATTTTTTCCCTGCAACATCTTTATTTTTTCTTAAGAAAAGTACATAAATTTCTCTAAATGTTTAGTGTTGGTAAATATCAAATCTTGAACTTCTTATTTTTGTTGGAGAACAACCTTGACATATAGATATATACATTGAACATATTCTTCTAGAAATGTACTTAGTGTTATACATTTACAAAATCAATGTAATTCATGTATGAGTGTTATGAGTGATACATGCAGCAATTAATTACGAAGGTGTCAGTCCTAGATGTAACAACTCTAGCTAGCTTATAAATACCCATGTAATCCACTCACTTCGGGGAAACCAGAATTTGATCTAGATGTTCTTGTGTGCTTCCAGAATACTCTAGATTATTCTAGAGTATTTCCTAATTTTGCTCTAAGGGCATGTGTACCTTCAAATATCTATAGGGAGCAGAATCCATTGTATGAAAAAGGAGAAAGCCTTTTAAAATCTTACTAGTAAGAATTGCATTTCGCTTGGAACTCGCGACCTAGTTGTGGTTGCAACTAGCTCAATGATGGAATTCTAGCTATTAACCTTACTTTCAGCCAGCCCCAAAAATACTCCTCGTTCCTTTAAGAGAGGGAAAACCCATGCATTCCCTTAAAGAATCCCATTGTTTTCTCTTTTCTTTCTCTCTCACCATTTCATATCTTGAGTCTTCAGAGATTTACCATTACTACCATATTACCTTCAGAGTGATATTCCTGAGTGATTGATGTTGGAAACCAAAGAAGAAGCTTCACCCCAAAAACAAGAGGTGTCTTGGTGACTTATTGTTGGCTGCTTAACATGTGGACTTCGATATTAGATTAGATGAAGAAATGACTCTAAGAAATCAGTTGCTAGCTAAAGTTTGGATAGCCCAAGTATATAGGATAGCTTAGACTTGAAGTGTTTTTTTGTAATAATAATGTATTGCAACTATTCATACTAGTGGAGGTTCAATGAAGAGATTTTTCAAGTTTTTCACTGAAGGTATTGGTTTCCTCTTTGATAATACATCCGGTTATATTGTTGATTTGCTCCTTTTATATTCATTTATTGTTATTTGAATATGCTTGTTATTGAAATTGTTTAATCATTTATATTTGGTATTAATTGGTAGTGTTGGATTAAAATTGATTTAGTTCGTAAAAATTGGTTATTGGTGTATAAATATTTGCTAGGGTATTAATAACAATCTTTCACAATCAGTAATATTATTTAACCAAAAAAAAAAATCTTGATCTAAAATATTTAAAGGATACTAGTTATGACCAATGTTGTTTAAAATATATTTCAGAATTCATAAAATGACTTGATGAAAGAAATTATTTTGCATCACTTAAAGACTAATTTAATGTAAATATTTTTGTTAATAAGAGAAAATAATGTTAAAAACAGATTTTATGCATAACTATTTAGATCACAAGAAAATAATAATTCAAATTCAATCAAAAAGACAAATAATGAAATTGGAATTATCCAAAAAAAAAAAAAAAAAAAAGTGGCTAGAATAGAATAAGATGATTACCTTGTAAAAATTGATACATTGAAGCATTTTCCAGCAAATTGTTCATGATCAGAACAGACCATGTGTGCCTCACCTTCATCATCCTTACCTTCCTTACCGTCTCCGAAGGTGCTAAAATCATACCACCAATATGTGAGCAAGGAAATATATAAAGGCAACAGAACTGAAAATGGTAGACGACGAGTGAGTACCAAATATAAGTAGCACTGCCTTCAAGACAAGTTTCACAAACAAAAAGCACATAAACAAAAAGCATGTTCTGCAATTAGGTGGATGTTCTCCATTGGATAATCCCTGTTAATTTGATGGATCCTCTATGTAAATTACCCTTCCTGGGCATCTTAATCCTGAAAATTATAAAGATCTCAGTCATATACCAAATTTCAAATTAAAGTGTTACTAATCGTTCAGTACATATACACATAGACATATACACAGAAAACAAAACAGATAAAACACGTTATAAGTTGGAATGGCACATACAGATGATACTGCCTCATATACAATTTTTACAAACTCAAAGCAGGTTCTGCAATTAGGTGCATGGAAGCTGTACTGGAGCTCCGTTTATTCATTGTGTTTGACCAATAACAATAGAAGCTCAAGTCATGACAACATTTTTTTTTTTGGTTTCATTGTGTGTGTGTTAACATTTCTACCTCCATGGGTAACTTGTAGTCTTTCAAGGTTCTGTTCATCTGCTGCTGCTTGACAAGTTTTTTCCCGTGCTTGCCGAATTAGTTCCTGGTCATTTGTTATGGCAAATGCTGAAATGAAAGCAGCTAATTAGTTACAAAGCACGTTGTAAATGATTTTTTTTCATGCTACAAGATGATGAAGTAATTTCAGGTCATACCACATGGAAACAAAGCATAATATATCTCCCTAGTTACTCTTATTGGCTTATTGCACTATTATTTGGGTTGAACACAGTGATCAAAACGACACCGCAGCGTGAAGCACGGCAACTAAATTAGAGACTTGCTAAAACGATATGTCGTCTAAATACATAAAGCCTCAATCATTCTAAGAGACGCACAAGAGATATCAACAGAGCCCAGATCTACTGAAACTATGTGCATTGCCTTATAGAGTTTCACGAGATCATCCTTTTGCATTTATCACATTTGTATTAAGAACCTAACGTTCCATAAAATCAGTGACTTGATGTTTTCTTACTTGAGATACACTATCAATCTAAAAAATTATACATAGTATACTTACAGTGATAGATGATATTTTCAAACGATCGAAGATTGCTGCCACTTTTGAATGCAGAAGGCTTACTTGCAAGGAGATGGAGAGGGGTTATGCCTTTCTTATTACCAAGGTTTGCAAGGTCTTTATGCAGGTGAAGTATTATTAAGGCCAATTCTGCCAAGCACAATAACAAAATGTGACCAAATAATTAATTCTAGCGTATCTAACAAACTACCAATTCTCATCAACTGTTTTGTTACATTTCTTTACTGACATTGTGTCATAAATTATTGAACGGATTAGTAATGGTAATCGACTTCCATATATAACTCACCATAGTGTTCTTCAGAGATGCGCAATGGAGAATAGTGTCACCATTTTTCCTTGTACAGTAATTGGAGTGTTCTCTTCCAGGGTGGCATTTAAAATGGAGGTAAAGAAAAACATCTATGTAACCGTGAAGTGCTGCTAAGAAGAGAGGGGTCTCGCCTTCATCGTTATGAAAACTTAGCAACGTTGCTGATTCTGCTCTATCAAATTCAATGATGCTACGACATATCTTCTTGCTCCCCACTTCTGCTGCATAGTGAAGAGGAGTATTTCCTACATTGTTTTTCCTTTTTAAAGAAACTTTAGCCAGAAGACTTCCCGGCGGGCGTAATTGTTGTAGAAGTTGTTCAAAAATCATTTCTTGTTTATGGTACGCTGCTAGGTGGAGTACCGTGCCCCCCATCTTGGTGATCGGGACATTTAAAAGCCAGTTTTCTCGACATATGGTATGGACTATATCCCAACGACCAATGGCTGCACTTTGAGGCAATCTTGCAATGCCAAGGTTGGAATAGGATGGTTGCGCTTGAACAGCATCCATCTAATTGGAACAATATTGGAAGATTTATGAATAGACAGAATTAGGATTAGGCTTGTGGAACAAGTTTTCAACAATAGATTTTGTTATTTTTATGTTGTTCGATGTCTCAAACCCCATGCACCTACTTTTATTTACCTAGCAGAGAAAAAAAAAAAAAAAAAAAAAAACCTAACAGAAATATATATACTACAAAATATGACAATTATTATTTTGATTTATAAATAAATATTCTATTTCACGAAATGCATGACTGTAGGTCATTTTTATTAGTAATCTGACTATTCATAATTTTTTTTTTCATATAACAATAAAATTATTGCATTTTAATGTTAATATTTCATGAAATAGTTGAATATTAAGGGCACTTAATGTTCAAATTATTAAGAAAAATGGAGGCAAGACTAGTATAAAACCGTAATCAAATATAAATGGGAAAAATAAAAACAATTCTAAACTTTAAGGGTTAAAAGTATACTTTTGTCAATGAAATTATAATCCCTAATAAGTCCCATGAGAGATACTCCTTGCTTGAATTACATATAAATAGTTTCTCAACAGAAAAGAAAAAAAAAAAGGAATTACATATAGATAAATTGAATATAAGACATTGATTCAAACCCCCAAAAAAAAAAAAAAATGTTATGCAATTCATTAACAAATTAATTACTGGAGATATTTGGAAAAGAAATTAGGAAAATTATAATGTCACAGATGAAAAGAAATTAGGAAAATTATTTGCTATTTTGGAGTACAAAGAAGTTATACTCTCTTTCCATATAAATATGGATTCCACCATAAATTTTATTAGTGTACCATATTATTATGTGAAAGGATGGAGTGCTACATTGTTGTATTTCCTAAGTACTAAATAATTACTCAAGAATCTTTCTCAAAAAAATAATAATAATAATTACTCAAGAAAATAAAACAATATCTAAATCATTGAATCAAGATTAAATTAATTAAATAGAAGCAATCACTTGCTACAATGAAATGGTGATTTTTTTTTTTTTTTTATAGAGTTTCAACCTATAGCGTCCACTCCTAATGATAGCTTATTATCATCAGACTAAAACACCAATCGGTTTTTGGTGTAGGCGGGGATTAAACCCCAGATCTCTTATACAACCATTAGAGACTTTACCAGTTGAACTAACTGGAACCCACGAAATGGTGATTTCAAATTAGTGTGGTATCTATGATGAAATTATTCAATGAACTTAGTGTGTTACAAAAAATGGTAATTTTTTTTTGGAAATTAATTCATTTCATGATTCAAACTAAATATTACAAATCTAAAAGGTACGTCTAATACCACATATTCATGTCATCATGTCACATAATATTAGGTCCCTCAAGTGGTACCTGTACTTGAAACCCATCCTTATGAAGAGAGATGAAGTGTCATACACAGGGTGTACGAAATAATCTTTTTAACTCAGGGATATCCTGTATTTCCATATTTGATTCCATTTTAATATATCCAACGGTAATCCTACAAAAATTCAGTGGCAAGAATAATGACAAATTGAGGTCCAACAGAACTCGAGAATATAATGTCAATATTTGGTGAAGAAAACAACAGATTACCTCCTTAATTAATTTAAATTTATTTAGTTTCCAAATTAGTCTTTTAGTTGAGTTAAGAATTCTAGCTGATTTTGAATTTTAGATTTACTTTCTTTCCTAGCTTATCTCTATTTTTATTATTTCCTAGTTTATTATTATTTTTTTCATTTCCTAGTTTATTTAGAAATCCTAAATTATTTTTTTGTAGAAACATATATAAACCCTGTTAGGTTCTAAATGTTTAGAACAATTGGTAAATCGTGAACACAAACTTGTCTAGATATAGATCTTAGAGTCTATAGGTATTATTAGACAATGTTCAAGGTGATTCAAGTCAAGATTCAAGAACATACAAGCTGCAGGAAGAAGATTTCATAATCTGTCTGGTTCAATCAATCGAAAGACAGGCTCGATCGATCAAAAGTCGTATCTGCAGAATTTTAATTAAGCCCAAACAGCAGTTCAAGCCCATTTAGGATTAGGGTTTCTAATCTACTTCTCCCAGTATATAAAGGAAACCTTAAGCACGTTTTTATAAGACTTTTCAGAGAAAAAAGAGTGTGCCTCTTTTGTATTTAGGGTTTTGTTCCTAAAAAACTCTCTTATGTCTTCTACCGGTGTTATTACTTGAAGAATCTCAAGATCCGGTATTGTAGAAGTTGCTTCCTTCTCTTTTCATCAAAGGTGTCGATGATCTAAACCTTCAAGGGTGGTCTTGGAGTCATAAACAGGAGAGTTTGTGTTGCTAAACCTTTGAGTAGGATCTCAAAGTCACAAACGGGGGTGTTTGTGTTTAGCAAAGGCTAAAGAAAGAAGGAGTCCGTAGATTTAGAGCTTGCACGTGGTCGTGTCAGTAAGTTCTACTAGTGGGTAGCAATAAGAAGTCGAGCGTGGGGGCTTGTAAGTCTTATTGTATGAATTTCGATTCTTTCCAGTGGATTTGCTTTTTACTTTGAGGATAGTTAGGTTAAATCCTCCCTAGGTTTTTTACCGGTTTGGTTTTCCTGAGTTATCATATCGTTTTGTTATTTATTTTTTCGCTGTTTTGCATGATATGATCTCTATGATTATGATAACTTAGATCTGTTAATTTGACTAAATAATCACTTGGCTAATTATCTAAGTCAATTTGTTTGTGGTTTTAAGGGGTCTAAAAACCAACAAGTGGTATCAGAGCAGGTTGCTCTTTTGTTTTAGATCTTTTGATCTAAGAGCTGATCCTTGACCCCTGCTGTCATGGATAATTTGAAGTGTCCTTCTGATCATGTTTTTGCTCATGCTTCTGTTAATTTTATTGATGTCTGTGAAACTCTTCGTAAGGAATTATTGAAATCTATGAAAATTGCTAAGAAATTCAAGGAAGAGTTAAAATTGACTAATCTTGAAAAAGATGAATTGGTTGTTAGATTAGATGAATCTAATAAAAAGAATGAATTTTTGAGAAATCAAATTTCCTCTCAAGATGAGAAGATGAAAAGCTTGGAACAAGAGTTAGTTGAATCTAAAACTAAAATTGAAAATTTGACTTGTACCAAGTCTGCTATTGATAACAGAAGTGTTATTGTTTCTCTTAAGCCTAAAACTAAAAAAGTTTATATCTCTCCTTTTAAGAGGAATAATAAAGAAAAGGTTTATTTTGCTAGGTTAGACAAAGGTAAAAGTTCTGATGTAGACGCTCAAGTTTCTAAACCTAAGTCTATACCTACTGTTAGAGAGCATAATAAATCTATTTTTGTGCCTACCTGTCACCTTTGTGGTGTTGTTGGTCATATTAGACCAAATTGTTCTTTGTTGAGGCAACAACCAAAGCTTATAACCGGAAACCTCACTAGGAATACTGATATTCCTAAATTTGTTCTTGTCTGCCATTTTTGTGGTGTCCGTGGTCACATTCATTCTAATTGTCATAAATTGAAATTTAAGCATTCTGTGTTTCAGTCTAAGATTTGTGATGATATTTCTCCTGCCATAAGTCCATATAAATTGTTTCATATTCTTTTGAAAAATTTGAGCATGTTGGCTTGTGAAAGGAATTTGCAGGATTTCAGTCTCTCTCAGAAGATTGGTGTAATTCCTCAAATACACTCTGCTTCTCATGGATCTTCACCTACAAAGCCAAAGACTTGTGCTATATGGGTGAGAAAAAATTCTCTAAGGTGAGTGTTCCTGACTTGTCCCTGATTTAGTTCTTTCAATTGTTTGTGGACATGTTTTGTTTTTGTTGTTTTGCTTTTTATTTTTTATTTAATAAAAAAAAATCCAAAAACATTGAAAAAAATTTCAAAAAGACAAAAATATTTTATTTTGAGTCTTGTTTTATTTTTCTTGAGGATTACATGAATTATGATATCTCTCTTGATTTAGAACATGCTTGACATTGTGGAAAAACGTGAATAGTATGTGTTAAATAAGTACTAAGCTAGTTCTGATTTTATGTGAGTATGTACTAGTTTTTACATGTACTCATGGGTTAATTAAGAAATTGATATTTTTTGTTTGTGTACCCTCTATAACTTAGTTAAGCACTGTCATGCATTGCATTTGCATTGTTCATTTAGTATAATGTGTGCTTTTTGTTTTTGGTCATAATTTTTTTAAAACCTAAAAGATTTTTTTGTTTTGTATTTCACATCTTGGATTTATAATCAAGGATTGGCCATATTATCTTTACATAACATGTTTATATACCTTATTTAGCTTAGATGAGCTTCTTTTATTGCACTTTACTAGTTTGAACTTTGTAGTGCATGTTGTGTGGGAGATGTTTATAGTTTTTGATCACTTTGTCTTGATCTTGAAGTCACATGTCTTTGACTGTCGGACTTGAACTTTTAGAAAAAGGCATAAATAACCATCTCATCACTGTTTACTAGCCAATCATGAACACCTTAGTGCATATCGTAATATTTCATGGTCGAGAAAGTGTAGCACATGCACAAAAAGAATAAAAGGTATAGCCTCAATTTAAATTTTAAAATTGGTGTGTACATTATTGGACTTAATGTTAAATCAATCAAATAAAATTGATGTGTACATTATCATGGCTATTTTAATAGTTTTTGATCAAATAAAATTGGTGTGTATATTATGAGGCATAATTCAAGAAACTTACATGATTGTAAGCTTATGATCTAGGAGATGTGGAAGTTATATGATGTAACTCTTTAGGTAATAGTCTCTTTCAAATTCTATGTGATGAATTTTGTAAACTTTGTGATTGATTTTTATTTATATATCACCTCACATGTATCTCAACCTTTTGCTAGTTGCACATACTACACAAGTTACTCTTGGCTAAACTTGGTACATTATATTGTGTGTGATCTTGTTGTGGCCATCCAAGATTACATGTTTCTGGATTTTGATGCAAAATGTCTTTAATATTTGAGATTTGAGAAGAAGATTATGTAAACACTTACTCGAAA
The DNA here is from genome assembly GCF_001633185.2 of Quercus lobata. NCBI lineage: Eukaryota > Viridiplantae > Streptophyta > Magnoliopsida > Fagales > Fagaceae > Quercus > Quercus lobata. The sequence goes on from NC_044908.1 coordinate 38,689,146, forward strand.
TCTCACTTATCAGATTCCATTGTGGAAATTCCATTTTATCTACGATTAATATCTTCTTTAGAAGGGGCAGAAATCGTAAGATTTTACAATTTACGATCCATTCATTCAATATTTCCCTTTTTAGAGGAAAAGTTCCCACATTTAAATTATTCGGTGGATATACTAATACCCTACCCTGCCCATATGGAAATATTGGTTCACTTTTACATGTATGAAAAAAAGATTGTGACATTTCATTTTTTACAGCATTTTGAAATCGGTCGTTTTTTATATATCGGAATGGACGATTCCATCGTTATCTGTGATATCTGAGCATCCCCTAATTCCCAATCAACAGATTCATCTTAAAAACTAATATTCTTATACTAATATTATATATTATAATTAATAATCAAAATTAGAAATAATAAAAAACTCTGTTGTGTAACTTCATTCAAAACAAATTGATTGAAAAACTTATTTTTGGAAGATCTGGGTTGAATTGAAGTGTTTTTTTTTTTTTTTTTTACTTTTAATCTCATACTCATGCATTTCATTCATGAAATATTATGCTTTGAGGAGTTTCTGCATTAAATTGATCTGTTTTTTTTCAAAAATTTGATTTTTCCATACATCATTTATGTTTAGGATTCACATGCATTGCATTGTTTTCTGTATCCATCTTGCAGTTTTGCAGTTATATCTCTCATTGTTTTCACACATAACATGCATACACTTTGCTAAATTGGGTACTCAACGTAATTTAAAAAATTGATTTATTAATTTTTGAGTTATGTACTTTCTAATATATGCCTTTTTTATGTGTGAGCTGTAAAAAATTATTTTCTTAAGAGATATGATGCATAATCAATGTGCAAATATTTTCTCTACTCATGCAACTGTTTATGGGTCACATAATGCCATGTTTGCATTTGATTGAAAGAGAGAATATTTTTTCTTCATGGGTATCCTCAACTTAGTTTTCTAAAAAAAAAAATTGGTTTGTGTCTTTTTATTTATCCCTACCCCCTTTATTTTTCCCCAAAACTGTTTTTCCCAAAACTTGTTTTGTTTTTCCTATTTTTATAGGGGGAGAAATTTTTTTTTAACATTTGTGGTTCTTAGTGGGAGTTGTTGCTCTTCATAGGAGGAGTTGTCTCTATTTTCTCTTACTCTGTTGCGTATGTTTTCTGTCTACCTCCTGATTTGGTAGACTTTGTCAATACGTGACAAAAAGGGGGAGACATAGATGACCTATTTGTTTTGTTTAGGGGGAGAATATAAAAAACTTTTTGTTGTATCTAACTTAGGGGAGAGTTAGTTTTTTTTTTTATATATTCTGTTTCATATTATTGTTTATATGTCTTTCTTTCCACACATGTGATGATGTGTTTGTTGAGTGTTTCAGGAAAGACAAGTGCATTCTGATCAAGACCTTCTACCTCTTCTTGCAACTTCTAGGTTAGGAGTCTTAGATTGGGAATTATGATGTAATTGGGTATTTTATTGTATTGGGTTGTTCTTATATTTGAGCATTTCATTTTGTATGAAAGTTTTGTTACGAATTGCCAAAGGGGGAGTTTGTTAGGTTCTAAATGTTTAGAACAATTGGCAAATCATGAACACAAACTTGTTTAGATATAGATCTTAGACTCTATAGGTATTATTAAACAATGCTCAAGGTGATTCAAGTCAAGATTCAGGAATATACAAGCTACAGGAAGAAGATTTCATAATCTGTCTGGTTCGATTGATCGAAAGTCGTATCTGCAAAATTTTAGTTAAGCCCAAACAGCAGTTCAAGCCCATTTAGGATTAGGGTTTCTAATCTACTTCTCCCAGTATATAAAGGAAACCCTAAGCACGTTTTTATAAGGCTTTTCAGAGAGGAAATAGTGTGCCTCTTTTGTATTTAGGGTTTTATTCCTAAAAAGCTCTCTTATGTCTTCTATCGGTGTTATTACTTGAAGAATCTCAAGATCCGGTGTTGTAGAAGTTGCTTCCTTCTCTTGTCATCAAAGGTGTTGATGATCTAAACTTTCGAGTGTGGTCTTGGAGTCACAAACAGAAGAGTTTGTATTGCTAAACCTTTGAGTGGGATCTCAAAGTCACAAACGGAAGTGTTTGTGTTTTGCAAAGGCCAAAGAAAGAAGGAGTCCGTGAATTCAGAGCTTGCATGTGGTCGTGTCAGTAAGTTCTACTGGTGGGTAGCAATAAGAAGTCGAGCGTGGGGGCCTTATAAGTCTTATTGTATGAACTTTGATTCTTTCTAGTGGATTTGCTTTTTACCTTGAGGATAGCTAGGTTAAATCCTCCTCAAGTTTTTTACCGGTTTTGTTTTCTTGGGTTATCATATCGTTGTGTTATTTATTTTTCCGCTACTTTGCATGATATGATCTCTGTGATTGTGATAACCTAGATCTGTTAATTTAACTAAGTAATCACTTGGCTAATTACCTAAGTTAATTTGTTTGTGGTTTTAAGGGGTCTAAAAACCAACAAACCCTAATTTAGTCAGAAGTCTAAAAGGTAAGTGAGGTTTTATTATAAAAACGATGTAGAGGGATGATCGATTATGGAGTACAATCAGCATTTGTATACGTATTATACTGATAATTTTGGTGGTTTTTCTCAATAGTTTTTCTAATACTCTTTTGTTTTCTTCTCTTCATCTTAATCATGGTTTGATAAACCATAGATCAAAGTTAAGTCATATTAATGACTCTAATATCACATTGTTTTGCCATGCACCATTAAAAAGTAGTCCTGACCACCGCGTACCCTTGGTGCAGTGGTCACTTCACAAGTATAAGTGCTTATGGGGTGTGTGAGGTAAAAGCCGGAGTTCAAGTCTCCAAAAGGGAGCTTCACACACATATACACTTAGATTAGGTTAGAGTAGAAATTCTATCTTGTTAAAAAAAAAAAAAAAAAAAAAAAAAGAAGAAGAAGAAGAAGAAGAAGAAGAAGGTAGTCCTAGGCCTTGCTTACACGTACCCTGCATCATTTAGCAGACAGACTCTAAAAGAATACCAGCATCTGAAACTTAAGAAGATTTTATGCTTTTGAAAAAGTTGTACCCTAACTTATACCTACTGGAACCTATATGATCATCATCTTGGGTTGATCAGTTGGATATATAAATAAATACTACAGTACAAACTGAAAATCTCGGGTACTTCGAGTCTGCTAATTATATAAATATCACACACTCACTTATCGCAATATGATAATAAACCGATCGAAAAACACAAAATCAGGAACACTTTCTTTATCTGTTAATTTTTTGACATAAAAATATAGAAGTTATGAAATTTAAAATTTTATAGCAAATAGCGTAGGAGTGACGATGGTGCCCATTCAATATTTTTTTTTTATTATCTAATAGATAGAACCTATGATATTTATTACATAATTATTCTTTATTATTGGATTGAGACATACACACACATATATATATATATATATATATATAGAAACAAACTAAGAAGCATCAATTTAATCATTTGATATTGCACATATTACAGAAAAATAGTTCCACTGAATCCACTTACTAGGAAAAATGTCACTGGCCGCCAAGTCGCCTTCCAAGACTATATGTTGGTGGTGAGCTAGCTTTCTGAAGCAATATTGTCCAAGGCTCACGGAAACCTACCAGTTTATTTATAGCATCTTCCTGGTTATTCATTCGCCGGGTTAATTAGCTAACGATGTTAAAGGAGATTTTGCAGTGAAACGGGGCCCATCATAAGACTTGGGAGTGCTTTTATATTTATTTATTTTTTTTTAAAACAAACACATACAAAGGAAACGTAATGCAATTCTAAATTTTAATATAAAAACATACCACAAACTTTACTCAAAAGATAAATAATTGTCTCACTATTTTTTTAAAGTTACCATAAGATTTTGAATTTAATTAAGTTAATATTCCATATCATTAATAAGTAATATGTGTCTCTTGTCCTCGTCTTTTGTGCAGAAATTTAATCCTTTTCTTTACTAAAAAGAACCCAGAACCTCACGTTAAAAAAGAGGACTTAAAGAACTCAGAAACTCAAGAAACTCACCATTATAAAAAAAGAGAAAGGGGCAGCGTGTAAATTTTTTAATAGAAAGGGAACATGTTAACTTAAAAAAAATTGATTAAAATACCTATTGTAGGGACTGGGTTTGAGCACTATTCTTAAGGAATAAGTGAATTTAAGCTCAGCAAGCCCAATACAATAAATTTGTAGAGAGTGGGTAGAAGAACTAGACTTTAATGAGTGTAACAACAGTTGAAAATGATTTAAAGAATGAATAAGTAAAACAAGTATAGACTTGAGCAAGTAATTCAATCCTCGGCACTAGTTCGAGGAGCTTCGACTTATTATTTCTTGAGTGACAGTGATAATGGTTACAAAGTTAGTTCGGATTGCTACAGTATTTTCTCTGGTAAAATCTCTCATCCCCTTCTCATGGAGGGTCTCTCTCATTATATAGTCCCCTCTGAGCCATTCTGATCCCACATTTGTTGATCATCTGAGCCCTTACTTGAGTACATGTTCCATCGACACCCTTTTTTGGCTTTCTGTGTGTTGCGATTGCCAAGACAGCACTGTTCAGGGGTCTTCTTCACATTAATGCAGCCAGAGTGTTTGTTGTGGAGCATTTAATGTGAAGGCAGCAGCTTTTCTTAGAATTGCTCTACTGCCATGCTCCAATGTGCTTACTTGCTGTATTTATCTTTTTCCTTGGAGTGCTTTGAAAGATTGTCTTTGCCGGTAAATCACTTTTCTTCTACCTTGGCTTTGGCTTGGCGAGGACAGATTTGTCCTCGGCACGGTTTCCTGGGTTGTTATGATCACCACTGTCTTCTTCATATGCGATTATGGGCCTTGGCATGGGACTCAGGCCCAGTACAAAAGGTGGATGTATATCACTGCGTATGACCCCACACCTACAATTGATATAACTTAAAGAATTTGATTCTTCTAAAAAAGAAAAGGTAAATAATTTGATACTTAAGAAATAAACACGTGATAACTATGGTAATAAAGGAGTCAAGAGTTTATCTTTCGAGGCCAATTCAGAACTGAATCAATGTAACTTGCAAGGTAAGGCTATAACTTTAACTTTTTCTTTTAATTAAATAACATTTATTTTACTTTACATATTTTTTTTTAATTGAAAATCTATTCTTCTTGCTTTTTTTTTTTTTTTTTAATTAAACTTTTCTATTTAGATTTTGCTAACATTTCATTTTCTAATGATAATTACATAATGTAACTAAATAACTTTCTTCTTGTTACATAATTCAGCTTAAGTTGGATTTTATAAATTTTAATTTTGCAAAATCCTTCATGAAAAAACAACTACAACAAGTTTGAAAAGAAATCCAATCTTTTTTATAAAATCAAAATCGCTCAATTGCATATTTGAACAATTTTATTGTAATTTTTTGTTGTTGTATTATTTCATTCTTTCCTAATTCTTTTTTTTTTTTTTTTTTTTGTGAATTTCATCTAAATTTTTTGTTTTCTTTTTATACTGCTAGTAACCAATTTATTAAAAGAACGTATTAAGATTTAGTTAATTTTTCTATTCTTTTTTTTTTTAATTTTTTATTTTCATATTGAGATTGATCTAGTCTAATTAGTCCTAAGTCAATCCTATACTTTTTTCTAAAATTACTGGGTGTTGATAGGACTGACGAACTCAACTTCTCTAGACAACCTCATCCAAACCAATGAGACAATATTGACAGACGGATTAACCAAGTGCCTCTGACGTGCAAGCCACATTACTGATGGAGGAAAAGAAGCCATTCAATACAGGCTAATAAATGTCTCGGAGAGTTATAGGGACAGCTGTATAGACCATTGGAAGCTCATCAAAGCTCACATCATTGACCATGAGGCATTACCAAAAGAAGCATTAAAACCACCATAATAGTCACAACGGCTAGGAGCTACAGGAATGTATATATACAACCCTCCTAGCGCCAGCATAAGGTACATAGACACAATCAGAAATACTTGTTGTTATCCCATTACATTGCTTTATTTTTTTTGAAAGCTTCCTTGTACTGACTTTGGCATTGGAGACGTTGTGGCAGGCACCACACCGGTGACCACTCTAAGGGAGCTACCCTACCGTTTCTACTGTCACAGAGATGAGGGCTTGACTCCATCTGGACACATTCACTTCGACTGATGAATTTGCACTTCATCAAGTGTAACTTGCATTTTTGTCTAATTATTTTTATTCAAAGGATAACTAAGTCAAAAATAATAGTTTAACTTTTTTTCAAATTAAAGTAAGTTCTTAGGGGACACAGTAAGACAAAAAGAAATAATAATAATAATAAAAAGTAAGTGCTTTAATCCAACTTGCACTCTAGACCCAATAAATTTGATGAAAGATTATAGGGCTAGTGCCGAAAGGTGTGGCGAGGGAGGAGAAGATGGACCAATAAGACAAGGTCAAAGGTTGTATGGGCTACACGAGTAGGAGAAGAACCAAGGATGGTGTTTCTTATTGAGGCTCAGAATAATTAAGATTTAAGGGTGATGCTAGTGAAGCCCAAATGGTTGCCCACGAGCTTTCGCATTGCTGGACCAAGAATTCTATTACTAATGGCTTGTTTGAATGGAGGGGGGAATGAGAGGAAATGGAGGGGAGTAGAATAGAGTTGGCTAAAAATAAACTAATTTTGTGCTAAATCTGCTCTACTTTACTCCCTCTCTCTCTCCTTCAATCCAAACGGACCATAAGTAACAAGACCACTAAACATTTTTGGTTGATTGAGATTTCATAGTTTTTTTTTTTTTTTTTTTTTTTTTTTTTTTTATATATATATTTTGAAGGACCAAAATGAATTGAGTTGGACCGAACAGACTGAATTGGACCATAATAAACTGAATTGGACCCATTAGACCGAAACGGACTGAAACTTTATATTTACTTTATTTTTAATAAGATGTGATATAATTTAAACTAATTCCTCACACATTAAATCACATAATGAGTATTATGATAATAATCTGTGCGCGCTTGAAATGAGACTATTGGGCTCGAACTCACTTGGGCTCACAATTTATTTATAAAGTGGGTTTCAGGATTTCCTACTTTGGGTCGTTCTCGGCACAGAGACTCAAAGTAATGTTCCTCCTCTCTTCCTCAATGACTGTTTTTTCTCCCCTTTCTTCTGAACCCCCTCCTCTTCCCCAACTTCTTCTATTTATAGTTTCAAGTTAGTGGGGAGATCATGATTACTGCCATCGTTAGTGCAATTGAAGGTCCAATATTATCTGTTTTAAGTAGATGTTTAGGTGAGAGTGGAATGTAACGTTTATGGCCTTGGAACTTGGTTCCAGCTCAGGTGAATTTGCTCGATAATGATGTTTCCCGAGCATCCTATGGTTCGCCCGGACAAGGTTTATCTTATTGTTCGGGAAGTTTTATGCCAAGCACAGTTCAGGACCCGAGGCTCAAAACTCATTCTTTATGAAGGTAGTTTCAAGAAGGGCTTAGGGCGATGGGGCCATACCATTAGGCTTGAGCCCAGGGCCCATCTGGGTCTTGGGATCTTGGTGCCATACATTAGCCCCCCCTTAATTCATACTCGGTTGCCGGGAAGAATCAAGGAGCCAGCCGAGCCTTTTGGTCTCGAAAGTCCTATGGCCAGGGACTCATGCGGTTATGGTTTCTCATTAATGCTCCTCAAAAGAAGCGTTGTTCCACGGCGCTAGGTTCAGTTGTTATTAATGCCTAATGGTTCGCGAACCGAAGCGGTGCGCGTGTCGGTTGTCTTTGGCATTCGCAGGGTCGTTCATGAATCGCGCCCATTTATTGCTTGATTAAACGTTCCCATGCCCTTTTCTGATCCTATAAATAGCTTTCTTCAGAACATTCTTTCATTTTTTCCACCTCTAATCTTTTGAGCTTACTCTCTACCGACCACTTCTTTGTGCGCTTACTCACCTGCCTAGAGTTCTTTTCTTCCTTAGAACCCAAAGTAAGTTCTCTTGCCCTTCCTTTTCCTTCAACTTATTTCTTCAGGTTCCCTTTCATAGCATTAAGTGTCATAGATGGGTTACTCTTATCTCCTGGAGGTCCTGGCTGCCTTGGCTACCTTTTGGTGCAAGTTTAATATTCCTGATGACGTGAAAGTGGCTTACTGCCACGAGAGTGAAATCGCTCTCCACCGAGGACAAGGCATAGCCTTTTTTCCTTTAATGGAAATTCTAGAGGGTGGGGTTAGGTTCCCCGTGGATCTCCTTTTGACAAACACACTTAGGTACTACGGGTTGTGTCCCGACCAACTTCCCCCCAATTTTTACCGGGTAGTTAGCTGCGTTAGTAGGTTGAACCACACCTTTGATTTACAGTTAGATTACCATGATATTAACCATATGTATAGCCTCTGTGGGAACAAAGCTACCAACTATTACCTAAAAACTAGAGATAATCGGGTACGGCTGATATCATGCCTACCTGATTCGAATAGGAACTCCGCCGGGGAGTTTGTCCGGGTGCACGGCAACTGGTTTGCCAGGGAAGTCTCCTGCCCTCTTTCATGACGTGAAGTGGATTTGTACCAATCTCTTGATCTAACTGTTCTTCCCCCCCCCCCCCCTTTTCCTTTTCTTTCCTCTTTATTGAAGTAGATTTTCATTATCGGATATTGATATAACACTTGTTCTTTTACAGACGGCAAAGTGTTCATTCCGGACATCAGAACAGTCCATGTAAAAGACCAGAACTTTATCCTCCGTTCCGAGATATTCGTGCACTAGGACGGACAGCTCTGGGCATCGCACCTGATCCTCGGAGTAGAGCCTGTTTATTCTACCTGGCAGTCCTTCAAGCAGGCACTATTGGTTGATAGTCCACTGCTGTCGTATATTGACGTTCGGTACGCGAACTTCTTGCCGCTGAAGCTTACGACCGGGGAGGTGAAAGAGTTCGGAAGGCGCTACACTTGCTCGGCTGAGCTAGCTCCTTTGCGGGACGAGTCTGCGGAACGCATGTCTCGGCATCTTCGAGAGTTAGCTCATAAGGCTATTCAACAAGAGGACCCTGTTCAAGAGCAAGCACAGCCCGAGAACCCTGTTGCGGAGCCCGAGCATCCAGCGATTGAAGCGACCGGCTTGTCGGCTGCGAATACCCACCCCGACGAAAACATGGTGTCAAGGAGGGTTATGACTATTGATCGCTTTGTGCCCGGTGCACGGCAACCCACCCAGCCCCCACCTTCTCAGGGTCGGAGCCAAGTGCCTCACCCTCCACCATCTTCTCAAGCTGGACGAGCCCGGAAGAAATAGAGGGTTGTCGATCAACCATCTATGGGTCCGAGAGACGCTGCCGTCCAGACTCCTCCCCAGCCAACAGGGGGCATCGTTATTCACGAGTCGCAGACCCAGGTCGATCCAGGGGTTGCGTCCTCCTCCCAAGCCGTACCAGCACAGAAGCCCAAATTTTTGCTGGATGGCAAGCCTTTGCCTTCAATCGCCTGTGTACGGATGTGGGAGAAAGGCGAGGGTGGTCGCATTGCCCAGACCCTGGCCGAGGGTCTTCTTCTTCTCGACGACGTGCATGCCTTCAAGGAGGGGTCGGAGGAATCCGTGGGGCGCTGGTTAGAGTGGCATGCTATTGCGGTAACTCCTTATTCGTCTATTACTTTCCATACATTTATTTTTACTTCCGTACTAACTTCTGTGATTACCAGGCTGCTCAACTGGCTCACATACTAGCTAGCCGTGCACGATCTTACTGAGGAGGTCGATCGTGAGAAGGGGGCACGGGAGTCAGCTGCCAAAATAGCAAAGGAAAAACTAAAGGCAGCTGAATCTGCCAAGAAGAAGGCCGCTGCCGCAAAGAAGAATAGAGCGCTGGTGGAGAAGAGATGTGCTGAGCTCCTAGTTAAGCAAAACGAAACAGACGTGAAGCTGGCTGAAGCCATTAGCCTCAACACCTCTCAAGCGGAAGAGCTAACCGACCTGAGGGCAGCCTTGGAGGCCTGCAAGCAGAAATGGTACAACGAGGGATTCGCCGATGCCGAGAAATCTATGGAACCGGTGGTGGCCTAGGCTCGAAAGCTGGGTTTTGAGGCTAGGTGGTTTGCCGCTCTTTAAGCTCTGGGAGTTCCCGAGAATTCCCCCCTGAGAGACCCCGGCCAAATTCCCTTCTGAGCCCCGTTACTGCCGTGCAGGATCCATCATTAGCCGCTGAGGAAGAAGAAACGGCAAGCATGAGGGAACTGGTGGAACAGATTGATGCTCATGCCGAGCCAGATGAGATGGAGGCCACCAGCATCCCAACTGTGCAAGACCTACTCGGTGAAGACCCGCATTTTCCCGTGACCGACTGGCAAGAAGTGACACATCCAACCTGGCCCTCCACCTGGTTATCTGCCATCCAGCTTTTCATGCTTTTACTTATGTTTTATAGCATTTTTACTTTATTTTATTATTGGTATATTTGCCTATGTCACCGGGTTGTGGTGACTGAACAATTTTCTCACTTCGCGGGGATGACCCGTAAACGGTTGCCAAGTTTTGGTGATGGGATATTAACTCTGCTTTTTAATCTTGCTTTTAACTTGTTGAATGACTTTCTATTTATTTGTGTGTTTGCTTAGACTATGTCTGTGGTTTCTTATTCTGTAGTAAGTCGAGCTGAAGCTGCCCGTTCAGTTAAATCATGCCTTAATATATCGCGTTCATACAATGGGGTTTAGTTTTCCCCAACCATAAACGGCATGATGCCCCAAAACCTATTGCATGGTGTTCGGATAATTCGAGAATGAAATTACAATTAGTGTTTGTAAGGGTGTTAAGGTTTCCATCTGCTCGGCGATTTTGATCAAACCGAGGATGAGGTTTCTGTCCTTAGAGTCTTTATTCTTTTGTAACGATAAGGTTTCCACCTGCTCGGCGATTTTGATCGAACCGAGGATGAGGTTTCTGTCCTTAGAGTTTTTATTCTTTTGTAACGATAAGGTTTTCACCTGCTCGGCGATTTTGATCGAACCGAGGAACATGCAATTCTCTTAATGTGCAATGACGGGATCGAAAACAGCATAGACAAGTAACTTCATCATTATCTTGACTTTAGCAAAGTACAAATTTTGACTTACACTTCAGTATAGGATGGTCACGGGTAAAACTTCTTTAAGTTGTAGGCATTCCATGGCCGAGGGAGTGGCCTCTCGTTGAGATCTTCCAGGTAGTAAGCCCCTGCGCCGGCTATGGTGGTAATTCTGTACGGTCCTTCCCACGTTTGAGCAAGCTTCCCCGCAACTACGTCTCGCTTGTTTCCTACGACCTTCCTTAGCACCAATTCCCCGGTGCTGAATTCCTCCCCTTTACATCTCGGTTGTATCTTTGGGCCAGTTCTGCTGATACTCCGCGAGCCATATGGTTGCGGCCTCCTGGCATTCTTCTAACCAGTCCAAGCGCTCCATTATCAGGTCGGCGTTCTGGGCGAGGTCAAACCCTGTGACCCATGCACTGCACAAGCTCACCTCGGTTGGTATTACGGCCTCCGCCCCATATGTCACAGAGAAAGGGGTCTCACCTGTGGATCTTCTGGAAGTCGTACGGTAAGCCCATAAAACATTAGGTAGCTCTTCAACCCATCTCCCCTTTGCCCCATCCAACCTCCTCTTCAACCCGTTCAAAATCATCTTTTTCACTGCCTCAGCTTGGCCGTTGCTTTAAGGATATGCCGGAGTTGAATACTTGTTCTTAATGCCGAGATCGCTGCAGAAGGCCTAGAAAACTTTGCTATCGAACTGTAGCCCATTGTCTGATACTAGTGAGTTCGGTTCCCCAAACCTTGTGACTATGTTTTTCCATACAAACTTTTCACGTCAGTATCCCGAATGTTGGCCAAGGCCTCGGCTTCCGCCCATTTTGTGAAGTAATCTACAGCCATCAATACAAAACGGCGGTTACCTGTTGCTCGGGGAAAGGGGCTGAGGATGTCGAGCCCCCATTGTGTGAACGGCCATGGGCTGCTGACGAGGTTTAGACAACCTGCTGGCTGTTGGATCAGAGGGGCATGCTTTTGGCATTGTTCACACCTCCGGACATATTCCGCGACATCCTTCTGCATCTGTGGCCACCAAAACCCCGGGGTCATCGCCCTATGTGCTAAAGACCGTCCCCCGACATGGCCACCACACACTCCATCATATAGCTCGGTTAGAAGTTCATTCGCTTTCTCGGGATGTAGGCATAAAAGGTAAGGGCCTACGAAAGACCTCCAGTACAGTTTGCGATCTGCCGACAGCCAGTACCGGGGAGCCACCCGACGAATCTTTTTAGCCTCCTTTTCATCGTCCGAAACTTTATCCTCGGTAAGGAAATCTATGATCGGGTTCATCCAGCACAGATTAGCCACTGACACCATGGCAACCTCAACCCTGGCCTGGTCATAATCACTTTTCACACTGATGCTTGGCTCCCTTATAAGCTCTATTTTGACTAGCCGCGGTGTATCCTCGGTGGCGGATGAAGCCAACGTGGCAAGCGAGTCGGCATGTCTGTTTTGTGCCCGACCTACCTGGGCCACCTTCACTGTCCCGAACCGGCCAATAATCTACTTAGCTGCACTTAGATAGGCTTTCATCTGAGAGTCCCGAGCCTCGAAGCTTCCTCCGATTTGATAAATGACCAGCCGAGAGTCTAAATAAATCTCAACATCCTTTGTGCCCAGATGCAATACGACCCTTAACCCGGCCAGAAGGGCCTCGTACTCGGCTTCGTTGTTTGAGGCTTTGAGTACCAATATGAAGAAGTGTTCTAGTCGTATGCCCTCCGGGGTGATTATGACAATACCAGCTTCGGCCCCCATAGCATTCGAAGCGCCATCTACAAATACTTTCCACCGACGACTTTCTGCATTACAAATTATCTTCCCGTCGTTCTTAGGGGTGAATTCTACAATGAAATCTTTAAGAACCTGTCCCTTCACCGAGCTTCGCGGTCGGTACCTTATGTCGAACGAACCGAACCGAGTCCCCCATTTGGCAATTCAGCCCGTGAAGTCCGATCTTTTTAACAACGACTGCAGGGGATACTCGATGAGGACGAACACCGTATGAGCCTGAAAGTAATGTGGCAACTTCCTCGTGGCGTGTACCAGTGCTAAAACTAACTTCTCCAGGGGCAGGTATCTCGTCTCGGCATCTACTAAGGTTTTGATTATGTAATACACTGCATCTGTACTCCTTGGTCCCTTAGTAACACAGCACTTACGGCATGGTCGGACACCAAGAGGTACATAAACAAATCCTCCCCGGATTCTGGGGCCGTTAACATGGGCACTTTTGCCAAGTATTCCTTCAGCTCTCGAAAAGTCTCGTCACATTCCTTGTCCCAATGAAACCCCTTCCACTTCTTCAGAAGTTGATAAAACGGTCTGCAGCGATCAGCGAATTTGGAGATGAATCTGTTTAAGGTGGCTAACATCTCGGTTAGCACTTGCACTTCCTTGGGATTGCTTGGCAGTCTAAGGCGATTCACGACCTCTATCTAGTCGGGATTGGCCTCTATCCCCCGAGTAGAAATCAGATACCCCAAGAACTTGCCAGCCCCCACACCGAAAGTACACTTCTCGGCGTTCAGGCGCAACTTATGCCGCCGGAGTATCTCAAATACTCCCCGGAGGTCTTCCGTATTTTGTGAATTCTTTCTGCTTTTTACCACCATGTCGTCAATGTATACTTCAACTGTGCACCCAATTTTCTCTCGGAACATCCTCGTCGTCATCCGCTGGTATGTGGCTCCGGCGTTCTTCAATCCAAACGGCATGACCTCGTAGTGATAGTTTGCACTCGGGGAGATAAATGCTGTCTTTTCTCAGTCCTCGGGCGCTAAGGCAATCTGGTGGTATCCCTGGAAAGCATCCAAGAAGCTCATTCTCAGGTGCCCATACGTGGTGTCTACTAGTTGGTCAATCTTGGGCATTGGGAATGGATCTTTGGGACATGCCCTATTCAAGTCTGTGAAATCCACACAAACTCTCTATTTACCGTTCTTTTTCTTCACTACCACTGTATTCGCTAACCATCTCGGAAAGAATATTTCTCTTATCACTCCTGCTTCCTTTAGCCTCTGGACTTCCAAGTTCACCGCGTCAACATACTCCTTCGATGCTCTTCTCGGTTTTTGCTTTTTCGGGGGGAATGATGGGTCCACGTTAAGCTTGTGGACAATGAACTCGGGATCTACACCGGGCACCTCATACGAGCTCCAGGCAAAAACATCCACGTTCTGCAAAAGGAATAACAACATCTCTACCTTTTCTCGGTTATTCATGCTTGTGCCTATCTGGAAATACCTGTCAGTATCCAGAAAAATTCTAACCTTCAAAACCTCCTCGACAACGTCCGCCCCCATTTCCCCTCGGGGCTTCTGTAATTGCTATTAATTTTCTCTTTCGGTCTCCTCCGCTTGTCTGAGCTGTTCACTTTTCCACCTGACTGCGGCGACAAGACACTGCCTAGCCACTCGTTGGTTCCCTCGCACCACGGCGACTCCATACTTAGTGGGAAATTTCACTTTCACGTGCAAAGTGGCCGGAACGGCCTTCATTACGTGAATCTACGGCCTTTCCAGGATTGCAATGTACGATAAGAATGATCGAACTACTATGAAAGTCACTATTACTTCCTTGCCTTCCATGTCCACCGAGAGAGAAATCTGACCTTCGGGAATCACGACTCCCCCGTCAAACGAGACCAGCGGCATGTCATACTTTGCCAAATCCTGACTCTTCAATCCAAGCCCTTCGAACATATCCGGGTACATAACATCGGTCCCGCTTCCTTGGTCTATCATCACTTTTTTCACCAAGAATCCGCTTATCCAAGCTGTTACTACCAACGCATCATCATGAGGTTGGATCGTCCCTTCCAAGTCTTCTTCGCCGAAAGAGATGTTTAACCGATCAACTTTCATCCTCTTCTCGGGTGATTCTCCTTCCGTGCAAGCCACTGTCATTACCCTTTTAGCTGTTGCCGTACCTCTCAGGGTAGCGTGGATGACTTCGATCACTCCCAGCGGTGGTGGGAGGGGATTCCTTTTCTGCTGAACACCCTGGCCGACCTCTCGGTCAGCGGAGTCCACTACAAACTCTTTCAGATACCCTGCTTTTACTAGCTGCCCGAGATGATCTTTTAGTACCCGACACTGCTCGGTGGTGTGCCCTTTGTCCCTATGGTATGTGCAATATAAGTTTTGGTTCCTCCGAGATGAGTCACCCCCCTATTTTGTTTGGCCACCTGAAGAACGATTCATTCTTAATCCGATCTAGGATTTTGTGCACAGGCTCTTTGAACGCCACATTAACTCCTTCAATTTGCACCTCTGGTTCCTGCATCCTAAAATCTTTTTTCGGTCTTACTGGCATAATGCCATGCCAAGATCTCCCGAGTAACGGTGCTTTCCCCTTATTCTGCAGCCGATCATCTTCCAGGCGTTTATACTCCTCAATGCGTCTCATAAGTTGCCTCATATCCTTAGGAGGTCTTTTCATCAATGACTCCCGTAATTTAGAATCTTCGGGGAGCCCCATCTTAAAGGTGCTTGCCGCTATCTTCTCATTTTCTCCACCAATCTCGTTGTAGAGTTCCTAGTACTAGCTAGCATAACTCCGAAGGGTTTCGCCGACCCTCATCTTTATGGAAAGTAGCACATCCACCAGCTACGGCACTCGGCTGCATGTCACGAATCTACTGCCAAACTCTTGGATCAGCTCGGCAAAGCTATGAATGGAACCTTTTCGTAACCCATTGAACCATCTCAGGGCTGTGGAGCCGAGACTAGAGGGGAATACCTTACACATCAACACATCATTGTGTGCATGCAAGGACATCATGTGGATATAATGACTGACATGCTCCACAGGGTCCGTCTTGCCATCGTAGGAATTGAATGGCGGTCGTGTAAGTCTACTCGACATAGGGGCCCATTCAATTTCGTCGGAGAATGGTGACTGAGCAGCCCTTCGTAAGGCTCGGCTCATGGCGTCCATGGCAGCATTGTGGGGTCGCCGTTCCTTTGGCGAATCCGATCCTTGGTCATCGTATCCATGCGACCGTGAACGGTTCCGGTGGTGACGTGTCTCTCGGGAGTGTGAGTGATTCCTCCTCCGGCGTGATTCTTGAGAGGGTGATCGATTTTGGAATCGTTGTGTACCGGATTGGCTAGAGCCCTCTTCGCCCCGATTTCCCGTGCTATCATTTCTCCTGTGCCAGCGGTTGCTGTCCCTTTCTTGGCGTTGACCCCTTGCTTCCAGCTCTAGATCCATTACCAGTTTACGCAACCGCTCCAACTCTCAGTCTCTATTATCATACTGCCCGTGTCCCGAGACACCCGACACCGTTCGGCAGGTTTGATCCGACCCTCCTCCTAGGCTAGACTCTTCCTCTCCTCGCAGGCGCTCCCTATCCTCGCGCCCTTTCTGTCTTCTCTCCCGCCATGTGGATCCCTGAGAAGATCCCCACTCTGGGCACGCCCTCCAGAACGCCCCTCGAACATTTTCCTTATTTGAGTCTCAATCGAACCACAGCTTCGTAGGAGAGCCCACGGTGGGCGCCAATTGTGCAAGCCTGAAATGAGACTGTTGGGCTTGAACTCACTTGGGCTCACAATTTATTTATAAAGTGGACTTCAGGATTTCCTACTTTAGGTCGTTCTTGGCACAGAGACTCAAAGTAATGTTCCTCCTCTCTTCCTCAATGACTGTTTTTCTCCCCTTTCTTCTGAACCCCCACCTCTTCCCCAACTTCTTCTATTTATAGCTTCAAGTTAGTGGGGAGATCATGATTACTGCCATCGTTAGTGCAACTGAAGGTCTAATATTATCTGTTTTAAGTGGATGTTTAGATGAGAGTGGAATGTAACGTTTATGGCCTTGGAACTTGGTTCCAACTCAGGTGAATTTGCTCGGTAATGATGTTTCCCGAGCATCCTATGGTTTGCTCGAACAAGGTTTATCTGATTGTTCGGGAAGTTTTATGCCGAGCACAGTTTAGGACCCGAGGCCCAAAACTCGTTTTTTATGAAGGCAGTTTCAAGAAGGGCTTAGGGCGATGGGGCCGTACCATTGGGCCTGAGCCCAAGGCCCATCTGGGTCTTGGGATCTTGGTGCCGTACATAATCGAAAAGGAAAAAACCCAAAAAACATGGAACACTACTTTATCTGTTTGTTGAAAACAAATATACAGAAGTAATGAAGTTTAAAATTTTAAGGCAAATAGCATAGGATATATTGAGGTTGCCAAATTCAATTAATTGACAGTGCACATATTACTTTTGAAAACACAAAAACCTTAAATTGTCCAATCTTTTGCTTGCTGAGGCATTGAAGACTCTCAGACAACTCCTCTTTTTGTAGGTGTTCGTGATCTAGATTTGTAGTGAAAATTTTATGCTAGCTTCGTCAATTATATTACTTATTATTCATTAATGTGGACATTTTGGATGTATTATTAGTGGATAGCTTATGGTATTTACAACTACGTACGTAGAGGAGGTCTTGATGTCAAGACTTCCTTCGTAGTTGATACAATAAGTAAAGATAGAACCAGTGGTAATACTAATACCTGATATTTTGCATGAAAACTTATAGTGAGCGTTTGCTTTGGACGTTTTGCTAATACCTGATATTTTGCATGAAAACTTATAGTGAGCGTTTGCTTTGGACGTTTTGCTGCTGAAACGCGTTTGCGTTTTGGCATGGGACCTACGCTACAGTAACACAGTAAACGCATCCCTCTTTTTTTTTTTTTTTCCTCGCATTTCAGGAGTAATCGGTTACTGTTCAGCCATTCACAATTTTTTCATTAAAAATGGGTTCCACGGTACTATTCACACATTTAAAAAATATTTCGCTACAGTGTTTTCAGTTTCAGCAAAAATAAGCTCAATCCAAACGGACCCATAATCTTTTCATAAAAAGAAAAAAAAAATAGAGGAAGTTTTGATGTCAAGTGAAAATTGGGAGCGAATAATGGACCAAAAACTGATTTCAATAAAACAATTAACATGGCTATTATGAGCCATTGATCATTACCCAATGTTACATATAACTGATATAAGTATATAACAAGCATGCTTTTTAGATCCTAGGCATAGGGGAAAGACATAAGAAAAAATAGCCTTTATAAAAAAAAAAAAATGACCATAAATGAAAATAATGTAACAGGAAAAATTTCATTTCTATTAACCAGTTCGCCATTGACCGCGTCTACCTAATTAACCTCCTAAGCATACCATTAACTCGAGGATGCTAATTCACTGATTTAAAAATTAACAAGCATCAATTAGTCTATAATATTTTCTCTATATTGAGGGATTAAACTAATTAACTCAAAGTACAACCCATTTTCCACTTTGCTAAAAGAATTAGGAAGGACATTACCTCTGTTGGGTCACGTAAAGAGTAGAGGGCTTCTGTCTCCTTTGGAGTAGTAGAAACAGCTACAGGAAATCCTCTTCCAATGCTTTTAATCATCTGCAAACATTTATTTACGTACAAATTATATTAGTATGGATCGAAATACATGCCTAATTATTCATCAAAACTAGCAACAAAGTTAAACGCATGATATCAATAATGTTGCAACATCCACCAAGACTATCTTTAGCAACATTTTCTGGATGCAATCAATATTTGAAATGGAAGAAAAGAGGGTTGATTTTTTTTTTTTTTTTAACAAAAGAGGGGATTGATGATTCAACAAGGATTTAAGAAGAATCGCCACATTTTTAAAACCTTTTAAAATTGGTAACAATAATGAATTACTAGGAAAAAATTTGCTTTTGCCCCTTTCAAAAAAATAACCCAGCATTTTGTCATCTTTCCAAAATTAATTAGGGAAATGCCCCTCTTTTGAAACTCATTTTTCTCAAAATCGAGTTAAATCCTATAGTGGCGGTTTTAAGGAGCCTATAGTGACGTTTTAAAAACCTATAGTGGCGTTTTGTAATCCGATCTCCATGAAGTTGAGTTATAGGTAAAAAAAAAAAAAAAAAATTGCATGTAACTCAACTTCATGGAGATCGGATTACAAAACGCCACTATAAGTCCTTAAAATGTCACTATAAGCTCCTTAAAAACGCTACTATAGGGCTCCAGAACTTTATTTTTTTATAATTCGATTTTGAGAAAATTAAGTTTCAAAAGAGGGACATTTCCCTGATTAGTTTAGGAAAGAGGGCAAAATGCTAGATTTTTTTTTTTTTTTTGAAATGGGTATTTGCCCATTTTCTCCTGAATTACTATCGAGTAGGTTACCCATACCTTAAAGGCATCCTCATCAGTTTTATCATCTCCTATATATATAGGAAGGACATTGCTAGAGTCTTCAAAACCAAGAGTATCAAGTACATACTGCAGAGCACGACCTTTATCCCAATTTATAATAGGGCGAATTTCCATGACCTATAACAAAAATACAAACAACAAGAATTAAACCTTAATCAAAATTAGTATTTTGGAGTCAACTATAAATCTTTAACAAAATAACTATGACCTATTTTCCAAGAAAGAAAATCACAAGATATGAATTATAAAACTTTACCGGCTAGTACTTTATGAAAAATTATATTTAAAAAAATAGAGAGATCTTATAATTAGTACAGAGACAAGAAAATTTTTTATACCTTTTTTCCCTCAGATATACGGAAGTCATTATAGAATTCCATTGTAGATTCCACCATCTCCTTAAGCTTGCCAACATTCTGCAATGATTTAGACATGAAATCCACAAAAGTAAAATTACAATTTTCCATGATTTTAATTAGGTGTTAACAATATCATTTTATTACATCACTTTATTTTATTTGATCATATCATATCAAATTAATTAGTATTATTGCTTTATGCTATCTACCTCTTCATTCACACACCGAAAGTGTACAGAGAGGCAGAACTTATTGTCTTCAACCGAGGCACCTTTTATGTCTTTTGCTATTTTTTCCAATTTATCCTTTATCTGCAACAAGAGAAGCAAACACATTATTGAAATAAAAACAAAAAAGAAAGAGATAATTTATTTGCATTCTAACACTACAAGGACCTAGGAACAAAAGGTGGAGATTTTTATCTAAAAATCATGCATTTTAGTATGAGTTTGTCATTTTATTAACTTTGACAAAGAGAATACAAAGTTATTCAACCAAATGTATATACATCATTTCTTACCGTTTGAATTCTAGGCAAGAAATCACGTACTGGGCAGAAGTTAACCATGTCATTACCCTGCAAGATAAAACAAATAATGTGCTCAGAATGAAAAACAATATGTATATTTCATTGCAATTATTTTATATCGGAGTTTTGAACACAATATAAAACAGTTTTCATTACAATAAGCACCAAGTAGAGAAAATAAACCACAAACAATTGAGAAATATACCTTCTCATCAATAGTCCTAGTTTGATGCTCGTGGTTACCATAATTGAGAGAAACTGATGGGGTTGATATATCCATCCCATGACTTCCAGCATAATAGATGTTATTCAATCTCACAAATTGGAACACCTAGAGTAGAGAAAAAAAAAATTGTTAGTAAAAAATAGTTCGTATATGAACAGGTCTGGCTCATTATTTCATTAGTTGTGTGTGAGTTATTTACCTTATCCCTAGACCTTCCAGAGATAATTGCAGTTGGGAAATGTTCACCGATTTCTCTTACCGCTGAACGCATCTGTCAATCGAGAGGCACAAATAGAGTGTTATAAGCCAACATGTTTTTGGAGAAACAAATTCATTTATTAAAAAAATAAAAGAATAAAATAAAACTTCCATATATATACCATTTTAATGGTGCGGTCAGTTTGCAGAAAAACAGTATGTTTATGTTTTTGATTCAAGTCACTTTTTATATGGTATAGACATTACTTCTATTGCACAATGTTTAACCGATTAAGTATCATATTTTTCTCAAAAAAAATTTGTTACATAAAAAAGAATATATATATATATATATATATATATAGAGAGAGAGAGAGAGATGGATTCAAGTCACACCTAATGTAACCTTACAAGAGTTATACCTTTTTTAGGCCATAGATTTCCTAAAGATCTAACGGTCAAAAAAATAGCATTAAATGCTAATTGATTTACACATTATTCATTTAATTAATAGCAGTTTTGTTTCTCTCTCTATACTTATTGTTTAAAATTTTTCTAGTTTCTCATAAATCTCTCTCTCAAAACACACATACGCAAACATGGCTGCCCTTTATGAAAACACCTAAATCAGATCTCACACATGACTCTCCCAAAGTGGTTGCAGTGGATGACATGCCTTAGATCTAGGCTCTTACAGTAAATTAAAAAAAACTAGTCAATTGATTTAGATGGTTTACCTTTCCGTCAAGCAGTCAACTAGGGGTGGAGCTAGGGAGTAAGGGGTTTCATTTGCCCCCAGCCCCACCAAAATCGCTGTATACATTAATGTTCTTTCTCTCTTTTGTTATCTATTTTTGATGTGTTATTTTGTATATATTTCTTTTATTTATCAATCAAGTTTCAATGAAAAAAAAAATAGAAAGAAAATCTTATGAAGAAGGTCCTCATTCTCCTTTAATTGTTTTAATAAAGGGCAGCCATGTTTGTGTATGTGTGTTTTGTGGGGTGTGGGGGGCAAGGCGAGGTTCAAGTCTTCAGGAGGGAAGTTCACACATATATATACTTAGATTACGCTAGAGTATAAATTCTATCTTGTATTTTTAAAAAAAAAAAAAAAAGTTTTAAACAATAAGTATGGAGAGAGAAACAAAACTACTATTAATTAAGTGAATAATGTGTAAATCAATTAGCATTTAATGCTATTTTTTTTACCATTAGATCTTTAGGAAATCTATGGCTTAAAAAGGATGTAACTCTTATAGAATTACACCAGGTGTAACTTGAACCCATCTCATATATATATATATATATATATATATATAAAATCTTTAATGATATATGCATAGTCAAAAGTCACAACTAAATGTATGTTCTAACTGTTTTTAGATAAAGTACTAACCTCTGTAGACATGAAAGCTTGATCAGGGTTGTTTACAATCGGTGAGAGAGTTCCGTCGTAATCCAAAAACACAACCATCTGTTTCTCATGAGCCACACTCTTTATTTCTTCGAAAGAGCTCAAGGCGGATGGATGATTTTTCTGTAGCAATCAAAAAAAAAAAAAAAAAAAACTTGTTAGTAATTTACTACAACAACAAAGTTTTAGTGTGTACTTGGGTTGGCTTATTGGTTTTTTTTTATATATATATATATATATATATATATTATTTGTTGAAAGTAGATAAGAGTATAATATTGTATTTAGAAAATTTGAGGTTTTAAAAATTTTATATAAACAAATTAATATGCTTAATAAGTTCCAAGATAAAAATTACTTTATTTTCAAAATATATAGTTTTGTTATATTAATAAAACAAAAGTTGAGATCATCACATACAATGTCCTTACCAGCCACATATCATAAAAATCATCAATTACATCTTCATTGTCGTGAAATCTTTCTTCTGAGTTGGATTCCATGTTTAGAGGGCTGAAGGGTGCTGTGGATATACCATAGTTAGATGAAATTGCACACTATATATAATTAAACATAAATGAAAAAGAAAGAAAATAAATCAAGCTCTAGAAGAGGTGCTTGACCTGTGCATAAATAATTGAAATTCTTGCAATATGAATTATAGAACAGGACAACTTTTTTGGGGGGGGTAAAGATAATTTTTTGTTTCAAATGTCATTACAGTTAAAAATTGTTGCTTTTGTTATGAAATAAGTTCTTAAGCCCTCTGTTCCATAATAAAATTCCACCTTGGTCATGGTTCATCAAAAGCAAGACACTAGATTATACTCATAAATGTACATTGTCTAGAAGACGGAAAAATAAGCTCAGAGATACGTGTCACTTAGTTGATACATGAATAATCTGTACAATGGTACAATGATTTCACTTAATATTGCTTTGTGGGAAGTACGTTTTTATATTTTAATGAAATAAAAGAGCAACCTTATACCAAAATTAAAAGGCAAAAATTAGGAAGAAAAAAAAAAGTATTTAAAGGAGTCCTAAATTGATCTATTTTCTACTACCGATCCCTATACACAAATCGAGAAAATAATAAGAATTAAAATAAAATAAAAGAAAGGTTTCGTGGACCATAAATTATACACCCACCGACCCTCATAGAAAGGGTTAGGGGGACCTTGTCATCTGCAAGGGTATTTATAATCCTTTTCTACAATTGCATGCATGGACTCCAAAATGCCTAAAGTTTTTAGGAGAATATTAATGCAAGATTTCTGTTTGTTTAAGACAATGACTGTCTTACCCTTACCCCTCTTTTGTTTAACAATTAATTGTCACAGTAAATTCACATCAAAAGTAAGGCTATGATGGACTTTCTAATCAACCGTAGAACTTAGAAAAACAAAACAAAACCAGGAGTTTTTTTTTTTCCTTACTAAGTGCTAACCCTTGGTGACACGCTACCAGGTTTCCTTCTTAATATAGGAGACCAACCCAACACACGTTAACGAAACGCTAGCTAGTATGAACATAAAACATATATACATTCAAATCTCTCTCTCTCTCTCTCTCTCTCAACCACATGATCAATCACACAAAAACCCATACATGCTAGCTGAAAAACATTAAAACATTAAGATCTATAACAAAATAAAAGAAGCAAAAATTAAGTAACTGAAGGCAAAAACATAATGAAATTTTGCTACTCACGGTAATATTGAACAAACCCACGTATCAAATTGAAGTTCTAAATCGACTGTATTTTGGAGGACAAATTAATTTGTCTCTGTAAATATTAAATAGAATCAAACCTTAATTATTTGCGATAAAAACACTATCTAATTTTGTTTTCCTTGCAAAATCAAAACTTTGTAACATAGTACATAGTATGTGCAGCTATGAATAAACAATGAAGTAAAAAGAATTAGAAGGGAGAGCAAAGAAAAAAAAGTACGTACTTTCTTAGTTGGGGTTTATTTGAGAAAACCTTCGAGATAGAAAAATTCGCAGGAAATTAAACTATGTAAGAAAGAAAACTTTGTTAGAAAGAGTGACGAGTGAAACTAAAAGGGAGAGGGGGTGGTATTTATAGAATTAGGAGGAGAGAATTAAAACTACAATCTCGTTAATGTCCTAGTAGTTGTAGGATTAAGAATACGGTAAAAGCATAGGTATGTGTTATTGTTATCATGATGACGGTGGTGATTCAATATTTACGTGTGCTTTACTGGAGTCGGTAGTGCATTAATTATTCCTAATTCTATTCGGATTTTTTTTTTTTTTTTTTTTTGAGAAAACTAATCGGAGAAGTAAATACTAAAGATTGAATATGTTATTATTAATTCACTTTTATGTAATAATGTAGTATGTCAGAAATTACGTACTAAGTATTCACTTGGGAATAGTTTATTAAGT
Organism: Quercus lobata; assembly: GCF_001633185.2. Taxonomy (NCBI): domain Eukaryota; kingdom Viridiplantae; phylum Streptophyta; class Magnoliopsida; order Fagales; family Fagaceae; genus Quercus; species Quercus lobata. The sequence continues at coordinate 38,713,598 of NC_044908.1, forward strand.
TGAAATTAAAAATTTTTTACTAAAAATACTGTAAATAAAGGTAAAAGTTAGCTGAAATAGTACAATGAGACCCATGAATAGTACCAAACAGTGCAGTGAGACGCATGAATAATACCAAAAAGTGCAGTGAGACCCATGAGTAGTAGCAAAAATAAGTTAAATAGTAAAATAAGCTAGTTTTTTAAGTCAATGCCAAATGCAACATAAGAGTAATGGGATTTTTTTTTTTTCTTTGAAAAGGGTAATAACGATTAAAATACTTAATAGATGTTATGGTACTCGTTCCAAAAAAACAAAAAAAACAGTTAGGGTTCAAGATTAAAAAGTGAAGAGCAAATACAGACTCCCATAAACTTTAAAAATAAATAAATAAATAAAAAAGCAAGAGAGAGAAGAGCAAATAACTTTAAAATATGTAATTAAGATACATGTCAAACTTTGGAAGGCATCATGATTCTGAAATTAGATGTTCTCTAGAAAATAACAGTGTATTACACTCCTCTTCTTCTTCTTCTTTTCTTAATTTTTTTCGTGGGTAGGTATATTACATAAATATAGTAGTAGTGTAATTGTTATATGGGCAACCAGTAAATTACCTTGTTTTCCTGTTCAATAAAATTTTAAGTTTTCGTTGATATTTATTTGTCTAATAAATAAATAAGTACTTAATGAGGCTTGAGAACAAATATAAAATCAAGCATTATTTAGTACTTTCTAAGTACAGCACATGATACTGTCTCTTTCATCACACATTAATAGCAGATTTCATTATTTAAATTTGATTCTTCGGATAGAGTGAACTTGATTCATAATATATATATATATATATATATATATATATATATATAAAGGTGAACTTGAATTTAAATCCCTACTTCCTTAGTTATTGTATGAAAAAACAAATGTGAATAAATTTGCTTGGTTTCCTTCATCCTTTTAGATGAAATTATAAGATTGTTGTCCACTTTCTTTATATTAAGAAACTAGAACTCACCAATTCAAAAATCATAATAAATACTTAAACTTCAAATCAGACCTGTTAATCCAGTATTTTAGTAGCTCTTGTGTCTCTATGACATGTTATTAAAAAAAAAATTGCCACATCGATCATTATTCCATCAATTACATAGATAAAAAATTTATAAAATCAGATGAAGGGACCAATAATCTATTGAGTGTACACATGTGAGTGAAGTCTCATATTGAATAATGATGAAAAAAATGAGTGATTAATATAACATAATTGAGCACATACCCATTGGGCTTAGGCCTTTTGAATTAAAGTGTGTATCTATATGTTATATTAATTATTCAATGAAACTCTTTAAGATGTTTATCTCCCCAACATAACCTCAATTTCGACTGAGATTTTCCCTCAATCATTACTAGACTCAACACCTTTTAGTTGTCTTTCTTGAAATATGAATAAACTTCATCAAACACATAGGATATAGATTATAAAATTTTTATAAAAAAAAATGACCAAGTAATGAAATTAATTCATAATCATTGAAACCATATATCTTGAACATACAAGTAATAATCATAATTTGACTACAATAACCAATCAATGAAGGCAATGATCATTCAAACCTGTAAATTAATAAAGCACAACATGAAAATGAAATTAACATGCTCAATGCCAAGAATGCATTAAACCAAGTAACAATGTTTAAAGATTACATCAGAAATTATTAGAAAAACACAAATTATTAGAAAAACACAAATCTCTAACATAAAAAAGAAAGAAAAAAGAAAAAGTCTTACCCCTATGTACGTTCTCCCCCCCCCCCCCCCCCCACACACAATTATATATATATAATAAAAATCATACAAACTCCCTACTCATTCTCCCCTTAAGAGCACTGCCAAAATAGACCAAAACTTCCCCCCTTTTTCTTCCGAAATGCCAAGGGAGAAACCAAGTAGCATCATCGCCACCAGCATCATGACAACCACGGATGTTCCAAATCTCAGTACTCAAACGGGTTAAGGTGGCGGCAATACACTCCTGACCCTATAGGAGCTGTTGAAGTCATGATCTCATGCATTCGGGGCAACAGTTGGTTGAAAACGTAATGTTTCTCCTTTTAGGCTAGAAAATAAAGTTTTTGAAATTGTTATAGTTAATAGTCATAGTGTTTGTTCTGTTTTGGCCCCTTAAATCAGATTGTTTAACTTAATATATTGTCCAAGCGATTACTTAGGTTAATTATTTAGATCTAGGTTAAACAATAATAAATCATATCATGCGCACAGCAACAGAAAAGTAAATTAGGGATGTGCAAAAAACCCGCCAACCTGCCAAACCTGACCTGACCCAACCCAACCCGTCGGGTTAGGTCGGTTTTTAGGGCTTGGTGGGTTGGGTTGGGTTACAAAAAAATTTTTTATAGTGGATCAGGTTGGGTTTGGGTCATAAAATTACAAACCCGCCAAACTCAACCCGACCCACCCATATTTTAATATATGTTTAAAATATATTATATATTTAATAAATTTAAAATTAAACAAAAAAAAAAAACCCAGCTGTAGAGCACTTCCTTGGTTCCTACTATCATATATAATACAAAATCTTATTAGTTCTTTTAATATATATTTAAATATATTATATAATTAATAAAAAAATTAAAAATTTTAGATATATTTTGTTTATAACCGAGTTAGGAACTCATGTATATCTTGTTTATAAGTGAATTAGAATACTAATTCATTTATATTTTGTTTATCAACTCAATTGGATACTTAAACATATTTTTTTTACAACTTAGTTGAAATATTAGTTTATATATTAATGTATATTTTGTTTATTAACTCAGGTGGCAAGTGTGATATATATAAATATATATATATATATATATATATATATATATATATATTCTTTTTTTTGCTCAAGTTAATAATAATAGTAATAAAAAAAATTGTCCAACCCATGGGTTCAACCCGACCCAACCCAACCCAACATGGGTTGGGTTGGGTTGGGTTGGGTTGGGTTGGGTTGGACTTATGTTGATGGGTTGGGTTGGGTTGAATTTTTTTTGACCCACCATGGTGGGTTGGGTCAAAAAATTTCCTTAACCAAACCCAACCTGACCCATGCACACCCCTAAAGTAAATAACACCACGATATGATGATCTAGAAAAACCAATGAAACTAATCGTTTCAAGGTAAAAACCTGGAAAAGATTTGACCTACCTATCCTCAAGGTAAAACAAATCTACTATAAGAGAATTGAAGTATTTACAATCAGATTTAACTCTAAATTTATTGCAACCTCCAATAGTAACTTACTGACATGACCATATGCAAGCTCCAAATTCATGGACTCCTTCTTTCTTAGATTTGCACCACACAAGCACCCACGCTTGTGACTTCGAGATCTCACTCAAAGGTTTAGGAACACAAACTCTCCAGTTTGTCACTCCAAGACCACCCTTGAAGGTTTAGATCATCAGCAGTTATTGATCTTGTTGCAATAACTTCAGATCTACTAGATCTAATGATATGAGAATGATTTCTAGTAGTGACTTTGAAAGAGGAAGGCACAATACCTTTTAGATCTCACAAGAGCACCTCCAAATTAAAGTCTCTTCGAAACGTGCCTTAGGGTTTCCTTTATATACTATGTGGAATAGATCTGAAACCCTGATCACATAATGGGCCAATGTGCTGTTGGGCTTACTTAAAATTTTGCAGAATCTGATTTTCTAAGATTATCGATCGGTCGGATCTAATTTTTGAGCGGTCGGGTTTCAAAGAATTTGAACTCTTCTTTCTGTAGCTTATATGTTCTTGTGTTCTAACTTGTAACACCTTAAGTATTGTCTAATCAAACCTATAGATCTAGGAATATATATCTAGACAAGTTTGTACTCACAGGTTGCCAATTATTATAAACTTTTAGAACTTAACACATAGCTTTGTAATGAACTCTATTAAAGTTATTGGTTTTGACCCAAACTTTAGCTATGATTTTTGGTTTTGATATTAAGTTGCCTCCAACCCCAACTTCCTGAAAATGTTGATGCAAACCAATGCAAGCTTGCTCTAGCACAGGCCACAGGAGAGGTGGAGAAGCTGCATTTGCACTAGCACTTGGATTTGCCAAAACTTCTTTAAAATTTAAAAGTGCTACTAGGCATAGATCATGTGGCAGGAGCCAGGAGATAATTCTAAATGTTGCCAAACCAAACCCCATATTCTCATTTGTGTTTTTAGTTCTTTTAATATATCAATTCTCTTTACTGTAATTGGCACTAGCTTGGGTCCGGAGCAAAAGAATTGCTTTATGTCACCATGTGCTCCAAAGGGATTGAACCACGAGGAGTATTTCAATGAGTGCAAAGGCTTATTTGGAAGGTGAGAGTGGGGATTTAGTAGCTATATATTTTGGACCAGGGACAGAGCTATTCTTGGACCTGGGGGGGGGGGCACTTTGACCCCCTTAAAAATATTATTGATATTTTTAAATGCTATAAAAAAAAATCCCAACAACAAAAATTAAGCCCAAACAACACCCCAAAACAAACACAAGCAAAAAAAAAATAAAAAAATCAAAACCGGTTCTAATTAGATATCTACCAAGCCTAGGAGTAGGAAACACCTAACTTACCTCACACATATAATAAAAGGGAAAAAAGAAGGGGATTTCTAAGCCATTCAAAAAAAAAAAAAAAAAAAAAAAAGGAAAACCTAACTTACGGCTGAACACAGAGGAGAGGAATTCGGCAACCAGCGATAGAAGCAAAGGTATCCCTCTCAAGTCTCATCTCATATTGAATCCTTGTTTGGGATGACTTACTTTTAATAATGTGTTGACACTTGACACTATGACTTGTAAAGAAAACTTAAAAGAGAGCACATAGCAACTAAGCAAGCACAGGGATCGGAGAATTAGCCAATTTAGGGACGCTAGGGCTTGGGAGCCTGGGACAGAGAGACTCAAAGACATAATATACTAGAGAGAAAGAGTTAAAAGAGAGCTTAGAGAGGTAAAAATCTTATCCAAGACCCATCTTTGTCTTTAACGGTTTAGCCCATAATTTATATTCTTTTATAAATGAAAACGTTGCATCTAACAAACACAACACCACATGCAACAGTCACTCTTATTGCCATTAATGTTTTGAATTTTTTTTTTTGTAGTTTTGTCTTTAGCAATAGTGAATAGCTATGATGTTTTGTGATTTTTTTTTGTAGTTTTGTCTTTAGTGTTTTTGTCTATTAGTAAGTGTCTTTTAAAACATCAAAGTTGAATAAATAATTAGAGAGATTATTTGTAACTTTAAAATTTATTGGTTAGTTGTTGAATGTTTGTGTGCATAGTATTTGTCTATTATGTGTAATGATTGTAGATTATTGACCATATAATAACATAATAATTTCAAATTATATTTTATTTGTAGATTATGAAAAAGTCAACTACCATATTTGATTTTTTCAAAAGAAAAGTTTCAAATGATTTAGAAGTTAATACTAGTGGTGCAACACTGCCAACCACTAATGTTGAGGAAAATCCTGATGTCCCAATTGAGGAAAATCTCGACATCTCAATTGAGGAAAATCCTGATGTCCCTATTGAGGAAAATTCTCAAACAAAATTTCAAAAGGTTGATATGAGTTCGTTGCAATTAGAACTTGATCTTGGATTGCATAGACAAATATATACTTATCATGTTGATCAACGAGATGAGATCCAGCGACGTTACATTAAGTTGGGTCCATACCAGCCTCGTTTTAAAAAATTTTAAAAATCTGAGAAGGGTCGAAGCTTTCAAGGTTCTTGGTATGAAGATGATCGCTTTAAGTCATGGCTTGAATATTCTCCTAAAAAAGATGCCGCTTTTTGTCTACCATGCTTTCTCATTCATAAGCCAATTGGGCATTACGGACAAAATGCATTCACAGTTAATGGATTTAAGAGTTGGAAGAAAGTTAGAAATGGTGAAAGTTGTTCTTTTAGTCTTCATTTGAGGAAAGATCTTAACTCCACTCATAGAATTGCCCATAAAGCGTGTCTAGATTTGATGAACCAGTCTCAACACATAGACAGGGTAGTGAGCAATTTCACTTCAAAAAAAATTGCAAATAATCGAGTACGATTGAAGGCTTCAATTGACGTTGTTCGACATCTTGCCTTGCAAGCTATTGCTTTTAGAGGTCGAGATGAAAGCTCTACTTCAACCAATCAGGGAAACTTTCTTACGACATTGGATTTGATGGTGGGCTATAATGATATTGTTGAAATAATGGCAAAAGCTCCAAAAAATGCCACCTACACATCACCTCAGATTCAAAAAGAAATTCTACATGTTATTTCAACCAAAGTGAAGAAGGCAATTAGGGAAGAAATTGGTGATACAAAGTTTTGCATATTGGTTGATGAAGCTCGTGATGATTCCATGAAAGAGCAAATGGCTGTGGTTTTAAGATATGTTGATACAAATGGCTTTGTGCAAGAATGATTTTATGGGATTGTTCATGTTGTTGACACTGCAGTAATAACCCTTAAAAAGGAGATATATTATTTGTTCTCTAATTATTGCTTAGATATCCAAAACATTTGAGGGCAAGGATATGATGGTGCAAGCAACATGCAGGGTAAGTGGAATGGATTACAAGCTTTGATTTTGAATGATTGTCCATATGCTTACTACATTCATTGTTTTGCACATCGCTTACAATTGGCATTAGTAGGAGCATCAAAAGCAGTTGTCCCTCTTAATAGATTTTTCACTAAATTGATTTCGATTATCAATAATATTCGTGCTTCATGCAAACGTATTGAGCAATTAAAAATTGCTAAAGCTTTTGACATTGCATATTTTATTGATATTGAAGAGCTTGAGACTGGGAAAGGACTTAATCAGATGGTCACTTTACAACGACCTGGAGATACTCGTTGGGGTTCGCATTATGAATCGGTTTCTAACTTGATAAAGTTGTTTAGTCCAACATGTGAAGTTCTATTGAAAATTATAGATGAAGGAAATTCTTCACAAAAAGTAGAAGCAGAGTCCGCTTATGAGGTATTAATTTCATTTGAATTTGTCTTCATCTTGCATTTTGTTAATGAAACTATGGGGATCACGGATAAACTTTGTCAAGCTTTGCAAAACCAATCGCAAGACATTTTAAATGCTACGCATTTAGTTTCATCCACTAAAAAACTTATTCAACAATTTAGAGATGAGAAATGGAATGACTTACTAGCTACTGTGATATCATTTTGTAAGGAACGCGATTTAGATGTCTCTGATATGAATGCTCGTTATGTTGCAAGATTTGGCCGATCTCGTCATCAACAAGAGGACTTTAGAAATAAGCATTATTATAAAGTAGATATTTTTAATGCAGGAATAGATTCTCAATTACAGGAACTAAATCATCGGTTTAGTGAGCATGCCATGGAGTTACTTACGCTTAGCTCAGCTCTAGACCCTCAAGAGGCATATGAATCTTTTCGAGTCAGTGATATTTGTTCATTGGTAAATAATTTTTATCCAATAGACTTCACAGATGATGAAAAGAATAATTTGGAAAAGGAACTTGATCTTTATAAGTATGATGTAGTTCAGCATTCAGGGTTCAAGAATTTGAAAAATATTTCTAAATTGTGCCAATGGATGGTGAGAACTAGAAAATCAGAATACTATCCGCTTATTTATAGAGTGGTCAAACTTGTGCTTACTCTTCCCGTTTCTACTGCAACTACAGAGCGAACATTTTCAGCTATGAATGTCATCAAAACTTACCTTCGCAACAAAATGGAAAATAAGTTTTTGTCAGATGCTATGATGTTATTCATCGAAAGGGACATTGCTGCAACAATTAGTACGGATTCAATCAGAGATGATTTCGAAGATTAAAAAGACGGCAAGTTCCATTTTCATAAATAACTGCATTGTAATATCTTAAAAAATAATAATTTTGTGTATTTTTCTTTGTTGATGGTTTATTAAATGAATGTTTATTTGGAGTTTCAATTTTTTTTTTGTTTATACTTCTGCCGCCCCCCCCTAACTCCAAGTCCTGACTCCAACTCTAATTTTGGGTGATCCAAATCTTTAGTTATGATGTAAAAATAACTATTGTCTCTTATGAAGGCTAATTATTTAATAAAATTCTCTCTCTCTCTCTCTCTCTCTCCATGTGTTGCTTGTTATTGTGATATGATTATGTTGATATTGGTACTAATGTGTACCTAAAAGGCTAGCACGCGTTTGATCTTAGAAATTGTGCTATATTGTGATGTGGTGTGATGATTTCTTGATAGAATGATGTTTGATAGACTGAAAAATAAAATTTTTGGTCAAGCTGTGATTTCATGGCTGGAGAAATTGTAGAGAAGTAATATAATTTTCTAATATGTAATAAGCAAAACTGAAGAGGAGGGGAACAGAAGTCCCCTCTTTGGTGCTCTAGGGCCTGTTTGGTATTTTATCTCAAACTCACATTTTCACATTTTAAATAACATTACACATATTTCTACACACTTTTTCACCCACATGTATTTCAAAAAACTACAAAGTACAAACAACATTTCTTAAACTACTCTACCAAACACCCCCTATTCATTGGAGAAGGATCCTCAATGTTTTGAATACATTAGGAACTTCCTCTTATGACAATTAAACTTCTACTTACCCTTACTTAAACTTTTCAAAAAAATATTTCAATCATAAAATTTGAGCAAAGTACAAAATTTTGAAGTGTGAAAAATAAAGTGCCAAAGAGCTCCTTTTAGAGTCAATTAGCACTATTTGGTTTGGTCAAAATTACCATGGTTTGTTTATAAAAATTGGCTGGTGTATAATCCTAGAAGATATTATGCTTTTAAATTATCTTTTATTTTGTAGAAACAAATAACTAGTTTTAATAATTATAAAATTCCCCATTATATACCACGGTTTATCCTACACATGCATATCTTCTGCTCCATTTGAATTTTTTTTAACGACCAATTAAAATCAATTCACATCCAATGTATTCATGTCCATTCTAAGATCATTCTTCAACTAATGAGAAGTAACCTTTGACACATCTTGTTGGGAACTTGTAAATTTGATACAGGGAAATTCCATTTTGCCCACTGTGGCTCAATTTGATGTGAAAGGACCTTTTTGTCTCTAGACACGCGCATGACAATTTTACCCCTAAATATTTTGGGATTTCAATTTTACACCAAGACAATTGATCAAATTCCAATTTCTTCATGGTGTCAAAATCAATTTTGTATTTTCACCGACAAATAGTTTTAACTCATGCGGACAATGTGATCATTTGGTCCTAGTACCAAGTACCAACAGTTTGCTGTCTTTTGTAATTATTGCAAAGTGCAAAGAACCAATTTTATATACGGACATATGCATGCATGTTATTCGACCCTGATGTATATGTTATTAATTAGCTGTGCTTGCAACATTATTGCAAAGTGCAAAGAACCAATTTTATATATGGACATATGCATGCATGTTATTCGACCCTGATGTATATGTTATTAATTAGCTGTGCTAGTTGCAAGCACAGCCTTAATTCTCTCTCTCTCTCTCTCTCTCTCTCTCTTTATTCTTTGTTTTGTCTTGTATTTTTTTGGTCGATTTTAAGTGTCGTAGAACCAAAATTAAGAAGTACTACTGATGAAGTATAAATTCATCAGTCGTAATGAACATGTTCAGATGGAGTCAGATATTCGTCTGCGTCGCCGTAGAAGTAGCAACCCCTCACGATAGTCACCAGTGTGGTGTCTGCCACAACGCCTCTGATACCAAAGTCAGTATAAGAAGCTTATAGTAAATAACAGAGCATAAAAATAACTAGGGGTGTTGTTTTTGTGTCAATGTACCTTCTGTTGGAGGGGTGAGGGCTATATATATACATTCTCTTAGCTCCTAGCCGTTGTGGCTGTTATGGTGGTTTTAATGCTCCTTTGGATAACGCCTCTCCCCCAGTAATGTGGATTTTAATGGGCTTCCCACAGCTGGCCTTTTAACTGCCCGACTCATTTATTGACTGTATTGAATGGCTTCTCTACCTTCGTCAGAGGTGTGGTTGTATCGTCAGGGATGCTTAGTTGTTTCGTCTGTTAAGGTGACTTCGTCAGTATCTATGACTTTGCCCAAGGAGGTTGACTTCGTTAGTCCCGTCAACTACATAGATAAAACCAGAAATGCTTGGATAGCTGAGGGGAAACTCTATCTTTTGTATCAAATAACATAGTTTGTTATATGGAGTCTAACCTTGCATGAAGAAACAAAACTCCTATGCTGGACACTCTTTTGTGCTTATTTAATTTAAAAACAAGAAACAAAACCAAAGTTACATATTCCTCACCAATATACATACATACATAATCAATACAATGTGCTACATTAGTGTACTATATGTTTATACATGCAGTGTATGCCCTTCTCAGCTCATTCTCACAAAGCTACAGCGTGAGAGAATTTCCTTCTAAATTGATGTCCTATATGGGTAGGGGAATTTGACTTTCCTTCCAAATTATAAAATTGTGCTTACAATCAGGATATGACTTTAAATTCTATCTTCTCAACTATAAAAAATTAAAATAAATAAATAAATTGAGAGAGGGAGGTTAATTATCTAGTCACAAACCAAAATAATTTAAATACTTAATAGTCCTTTAGATTAAAACATAAGTTCTTACACATTAAAATACAATAGAATTTCAGCCCAAAGAAAAAAGAACAATAAATTGAGCTACTTTTCACCAAATACGTACTCCACAATCCATGTTTTCATTCCCAATAAACTTGAGCATTATGCATGCATGAATTTATTCTTCAATAAATTCAACTGGTTCAAGCTTCGCAGGAGCGAGACTAGGATCAGCCAAAATAGCTACAAAATCCCGACTCTCACCTTCCAAATAAGCCTTCAAAAACCCCACAGCAATCCCACCTACACTCCTCCTCATGGGGTCTCTTGGACCCTTCCCATTCACACACAAACAGCCACTCAATTCCCCAACAATACCCGATGGATCATCATTTAGCATGTCCATGTGACCATAGTCCTTAGCAACAAAATGTGCACATGGAGGCTTGCACTCATTGAAAAATTCGTCGTGGTTCAAACCCTCTGGAGCACATGGTGGCGATAAGCAATTCTTTTGCTCTGGACCCAACCCAGTGCCAATTACTGTTACTGGAATTGATAAGTTGAAAGATCTAGGAACATAGGTGAGAATATGGGGTTGGGTTCGGCAACATTTAGTACATCCAGCCACGGGGTCTATGCTTAGTAATACTGAAAATATTAAGGAAGTTTTGGCGTAACCCAGTGCTAGTGCAAATGCAGCTTTTCCACCTCTGCTGTGGCCTGCTAGAGAAAGCTTTTGTAGGTTTGCTTCAACATTTTCAGGAAGCTGAGGTTGAAGTCCACTTGATAACCAATCTGTCACTTTTGCTGCTGATTCAATTTCTTCGAGTCCACTCGATGGTATGTAGAGGTATAGCTTAAAAAGAAGATGATACAAACATGAATGAGAGAGAGTTCTGTAACAATTTCAAGAAGAATAACTTCTTGTGACCATTGAATAACTCTAAAATGGCTTGTGGGAGATCCATTCTTTCCTTAAAATAATTTACATTAGATAACCTGTTTTTCTTCACATTTCATACAATTTCCGTATCCTATACTAAAAAAATTAAATATATATTCATCCATTTCCTGAAATGTGATTAAGTTTTTGGATAAATTATACTAACCTTCTTAAAGTTTGGGAGAATGTTAGAAACCCATATATATGTTCTTATTTTGATAAACCGTATTTCATCCCTCCAAGTTTTGATATAGATAATAGATACCCTTCTACAACCTCCTCATTAATTACATGCCATTATAATTAATAAAATCAAAACATGCGTTTTTTAAAGTAAAAATTCATCAAAATGTTTATATAATAAGAAAAATCAAATAAGAGTATCTTCAGGGAGTTTGTGTCATTTTTGAAAAATATTAGACAATTTTTGAATTTCCTTAAATCTCGATGATGGTTGATGTGATTTACCCTATAGTACTTTATTTAAAACCATGATTAAATTAGCATTTTTAGTCTAGTATTTCAATTTTATCCTTGAATAGAATGTTTTAACCATTGTATTAATTTAGTGTCTATTTTCTCTCAAAAAAAAAAAAAAAAATTTAGTGTCTATTTGGGAACACTTTATTTAGCTGAACCTGAAAACTTTTTGCGGAAAGTACTGTAGATAAAGTTAAAGGTAACTAAAATAGTACAGTAGGACCTAAATAGTATAAAAAAAAAAAAAAAAAAAAGGCTTTTATAACCAATGCCAAATGAACACTTAATCTCTAAGCTTTAATAAGGTTTTAATTAGGACTTAAATAGTACAGTAGGACCTAAATGGTATAAAAAAAAAAAAATCCATTTGTCATGTCATGACATGACAAATGGATTTTTTTTTTTTTTTTTTGGCTATAAATGTTCTCAATGCATATGTTGCACACTAGACTGCATGTCAGTATTACAAGATCAAAATGTATGAAAACACATGAATTTAATATTCCATTTAAAAATATATATTTGTAGCCCCAAAACCTTAATTTATTGATCAGATCAGCATAAAGATATAGACAAGGAACAGTACGGATGATATTGACCTGTTTTTAAAATTTAAAAGGACCACAATACTCCTTTTCATAAAAAATAAAAAAGGACCACAATATTCCTTTATATAGCTTTGTCCCTTCTTTTGGTTAGTAAAATCTTTAATTTGTTAAGAAAAAAACCCCCCACAATATTGAAAAATTCAATAATTCATAAATGATGAACTAACAATAGTTCATAGACCAAAATTGCATTTTGAACTGAAAACATTATATAAAATACGACAACTATGAAAGGGCGCCCTGTTATATATTTTTACTTAGTCATCTCATCAAACATCTCTTGTATAACAATGATTAACATATAAAATATCTTAAATTGGTACAAAAATTCAACCAATATATGTCAAAATAAGTGACGTCCTAACAAGAATGAAAAGTGC